>NW_027448653.1:0-18810 GCF_038048845.1 Mixophyes fleayi
AGCATAATATGTAAACAAGATAAAAGGGCTTGTTCGCGCCTCATCAAGGGTCACGCTTACTCTCATTTCAATGAAGCATGTTAGTTCATATGGAGAATGTTCTAGTGCTGTATACAGGGAACGCCAGGCCGACTGTGATTAATGTCTGCTGTAAGACTTGTTTTATTTACAGCTGTCACTGAGGTTTCATCAGTTCCTGTTCTCCTGATAAGTATATTATCTGGGTCTATTGCAGGCTGTACATCACACGTGTCATTTAGATTGTGTGTAGTAACTGCCAGCACAGACTAAACCGCTAGGGCATTGGGGTAATTTAATTATTTCCCACTCCTGGAGGAACAGAAAGCTAATAATCCAATCCAATCCGTGTGATTGTTTACATGGCATAATCTAAGATAACAATTGACATAAAATGATAAATAAGATGTATTTTCCCTTACTAAGTAGGAGAGGGTTGTAGGACGGCCCAGTGTGTTATTGGAGCCGCTGGAGGAACCTCAATGACTCCTTCCAGCGATGAGGTTTTCTTTTTATGCACAATGCCATTTCTCTGCTACATGTTCTTCTGTCGGGATTATGATCCTCAATCACTTACTGTCTATCCTCAGTGTATCTGGTGTAATGTTGTAGAAACCATCACTCATTTGTGCAGATCATAACGACGGACAAAGTAGTTATTAAAGGTTCTCTATAGACCAATGAAGCCCCCTGCAGTGACGGCTTACACCATATGATACATAGGGAATATATGAATGACCTTGATGTTCTGAAAAGGTTTATGTACTAGATGAGGACATAGTAAATCGCATTTCTCTTTCTTAAAAAAGCTCTACCATTCCTTCTTAAAAACGTCACCCGTGAAATCACTGAACCATTTTTTTTAATGATTATCATTCTCCATCAGTAATTTTCTATGTACATCTGTAGTTGTTCTGAGGAACCCGGTGTATGTATGTACTGGGGTCCTACACTAGCGCAAGTAACCTTAAGACAGAGAAACATCTGGAGAGATTAGTGCAGTTTTCCGATACAGCGTGCCAAAGGCTCCAGCTGACAAATCTGATTCTCAAGCAAACATATCCTATGAGGGTCAGGCCTAACACATCGGCTGTACCGTAATGAAAGTCAGACCTTCATGGTTGGAGAGCAGATGTTGTATAAACTGTGAACCCAGGATATTTAAAGTAATATGTTTCTGAAAGTCTGAATATAATGTATAGTTGTAGTAGTACTAGGCAGAAACAACCATTTTAAGGCTAAGTATTAAGACAGCCTAGTAAAACAATTGCAGTTTTACCTGACTGTCACAAATAATAAAAAGAAACCTTTGTGTTACTGCTCGAATGGTTATTCTGACTAGAACACAATGCCACCATAACCAGCAGCACACAATGCCAACCAGTCGTATTCTGCTGTAATCAGCAGCACACAATGCCAACCAGTCGTGTTCTGCAATATTCAGCAGCACACAATGCCAACCAGTCGTATTCTGCATTATCCAGCAGCACACAATGCCAACCAGTCGTATTCTGCTGTAACCAGCAGCACACAATGCCACCATAACCGGCAGCACACAATGCCAACCAGTGGTGTTCTGCAATATTCAGCAGCACACAATGCCAACCAGTCGTGTTCTGCTGTAACCAGCAGCACACAATGCCAACCAGTCGTATTCTGCTGTAACCGGCAGCACACAATGCCAACCAGTCGTATTCTGCAATATCCAGCAGCACACAATGCCAACCAGTCGTATTCTGCAATATCCAGCAGCACACAATGCCAACCAGTCGTGTTCTGTTATATTCAGCAGCACACAATGCCAACCAGTCGTGTTCTGCTGTAACCAGCAGCACACAATGCCAACCAGTCGTATTCTGCTGTAACCGGCAGCACACAATGCCAACCAGTCGTGTTCTGCTGTAACCGGCAGCACACAATGCCAACCAGTCGTATTCTGCAATATCCAGCAGCACACAATGCCAACCAGTCATATTCTGCAATATCCAGCAGCACACAATGCCAACCAGTCGTGTTCTGCAATATTCAGCAGCACACAATGCCAACCAGTCGTGTTCTGCTGTAACCAGCAGCACACAATGCCAACCAGTCGTATTCTGCTGTAACCGGCAGCACACAATGCCAACCAGTCGTATTCTGCAATATCCAGCAGCACACAATGCCAACCAGTCGTGTTCTGTTATATTCAGCAGCACACAATGCCAACCAGTCGTGTTCTGCTGTAACCAGCAGCACACAATGCCAACCAGTCGTATTCTGCTGTAACCGGCAGCACACAATGCCAACCAGTCGTATTCTGCAATATCCAGCAGCACACAATGCCAACCAGTCATATTCTGCAATATCCAGCAGCACACAATGCCAACCAGTCGTGTTCTGCAATATTCAGCAGCACACAATGCCAACCAGTCGTGTTCTGCTGTAACCAGCAGCACACAATGCCAACCAGTCGTATTCTGCTGTAACCGGCAGCACACAATGCCAACCAGTCGTGTTCTGCTGTAACCGGCAGCACACAATGCCAACCAGTCGTATTCTGCAATATCCAGCAGCACACAATGCCAACCAGTCGTATTCTGCAATATCCAGCAACACACAATGCCAACCAGTCGTATTCTGCAATATCCAGCAGCACACAATGCCAACCAGTCGTATTCTGCAATATCCAGCAGCACACAATGCCAACCAGTCGTATTCTGCAATATCCAGCAGCACACAATGCCAACCAGTCGTATTCAGCAATATCCAGCAGCACACAATGCCAACCAGTCGTGTTCTGCAATATCCAGCAGCACACAATGCCAACCAGTCGTGTTCTGCTGTAACCAGCAGCACACAATGCCAACCAGTCGTATTCTGCTGTAACCGGCAGCACACAATGCCAACCAGTCGTATTCTGCAATATCCAGCAACACACAATGCCAACCAGTCGTGTACTGCAATATCCAGCAGCACACAATGCCAACCAGTCGTGTACTGCAATATCCAGCAGCACACAATGCCAACCAGTCGTGTACTGCAATATCCAGCAGCACACAATGCCAACCAGTCGTATTCAGCAATATCCAGCAGCACACAATGCCAACCAGTCGTATTCAGCAATATCCAGCAGCACACAATGCCAACCAGTCGTGTTTTGCTGTAACCAGCAGCACACAATGCCAACCAGTCGTATTCTGCTGTAACCGGCAGCACACAATGCCAACCAGTCGTATTCTGCAATATCCAGCAGCACACAATGCCAACCAGTCGTATTCTGCAATATCCAGCAGCACACAATGCCAACCAGTCGTGTACTGCTGACAATTTCAGAGTGATTAGTTTCTTTTGCGTGTGGCTTGTTATTGCAGCAGGTGACTGATTAGCACAGCTTGTTGCTGGCTATGTGCTTAGTCAGAATGCAGGCCGGCAAGATGTGGGGAATTAGCACTGAATGCAGACTAATAACACAGGGACCAGAGGAGCATTTTTAATGCCATAATGTGAACATTAAAAGATTTGTTTTCTTCTTGTGCTACAAGGAATGAAGAAAGTGGTAATTGCAGCAGCTCTCGATATGTAAAGCGATTATCTGCAGGATGACTGTGCTTGTCCTACAAGAGAGTGCGCAGCTATGAGGAGAGTGTGAGCCAGGTGGGAATACTACACCATGTGCAGACTCTGCACTAGCTGTCCCAGAGAGAGGCAGAGAGTGCAGACAAGAGAGGGGGATAAAGGTATGTGCACAGCAGGACCGGGCCACACTGGCCCCTCCTGCTTACACTAAACATTACTGTCTGACAGGGGAAATAGGATATGGGCAGTCAGATGGATACGAGCTGGGGGACTGCGATAGCATTCTGGGAAAAAAGATCGAAATGACATATGGACCAGAGAAAGAGGGGTAAGTACGCAGGGAAGGAGGAAGGTGGCAGAAAGGGCAGACAGTTTGGGGATAAGTACACAGATGCAGTAATAGAACGATCATTATAGATCACTGAGCAGCATTCAGTGTTTTCAGAATACATGCTGTTCTCATAGTGATGTACTGATTGTAAGTCCAGGTCTCGGTAAGTTGCATTCTCCATGGTTATTGCAGACGTGAAACCATTGCTGTGTACAGTTGGAGCAGCCTTTGTTCCAGCAAACGCTATGATGCAGATCAGTGTGCATAGGTAGACGTACACATCACCTCCACTTAGCTGCACCTCATTCATTTAAATAAAGTACAGTCATGGCCAAAAGTTTTGAGAATGACACAAGTATTGGTTTTCACAGTTTGCTGCTTCAGTGTTTTTAGACCTTTTTGTCAGATGTTGCTATGGTATAGTGAAGTAAAATTACAAGCATTTCATAAGTGTAAAAGGCTTTTATTGACAATTACATTAAGTTTATGCAAAGAGTCAATATTTGCAGTGTTGACCCTTCTTTTTGAAGACCTCTGCAATTCGTCCTGGCATACTGTCAATCAACTTCTGGGCCACATACTGACTGATGGCCGCCCATTTTTGCCTGATCAATGCTTGGAGTTTGTCAGAATTTGTGGGTTTTTGTTTGTCCGCCCGCCTCTTGAGGATTGACCACAAGGTCTCTGGGGAGTTTCCTGGCCATGGACCCAAAATTTTGATGTTTTGATCCCCGAGCCACTTAGTTATCACTTTTGCCTTCTGGCAAGGTGCTCCATCATGCTGGAGTAGGCACTGTTCATCACCAAACTGTTCTTGGATGGTTGGGAGAAGTTGCTCTTGGAGGATGTTTTGGTACCATTCTTTATTCATGGCTGTGTTCTTAGGAACATTTGTGAGTGAGCCCACTCCCTTGGCTGAGAAGCAACCCCACACATGAATGGTCTCAGGATGCTTTACTGTTGGCATGACACAGAACTGATGGTAGCGCTCACCTTTCCTTCTCCGGACAAGTGTTTTTCCAGATGCCCCATCCAATCTGAAAGGGAATTTATCAGAGAAAATGACTTTACCCCAGTCTTTAGCAGTCCAATCCATGTATCTTTTGCAGAATATCAGTCTTTCCCTGATATTTTTCCTGGAGAGAAGTAGCTTCTTTGCTGGCCTTCTTGACACAAGGCCATCCTTCAAAAGTCCTTGCCTCACTGTATGTGCAGATGTACTCACACCTGCCTGCTGCCATGCATGAGCAAGCTCTTCACTGGTGGTGCCCTGATCCCGCAGCTGAATCAACGTTAGGAGATGTCCTGGCGCTTGCTAGATGTTCTTGGGCGCCCTGAAGCCTTCTTCACAACTATTGAACCAACAGAGTAGCTGACAAGCTATCTGAGCATTAGACCAGTGTACATATTTTTCCCAATGTCATCAATCAACATGGAGCTATTTCTAATTTACTAAAAGAGAAGCTTACCTTGGGATTCAAACCACAGACTCCACAATCTTTGTTTTTAGAAACACTATGTATTAGTCCATTGTGCCAGCCCACAGACAGGTAAAATGCATGACTGTTTTTATTAATCATCTAGGTGCAACAAGAAAGGTACGCATGCACCCTGCCCACTGAAGGACAATGAGCAAAGTCACCCTGCTTGGCCTAGCAAGCAAGAGGACCCACCCCATGAAAACAGCCAGCAATGAAAAGAAAACTTGGCTCAATGAATGGACTGCACCATCCACCACCCCCAGAAAGCCCATCCACTCAGTTGACTGAGCCAGATCCTTTCCTTGACACAACCAGTGAACCCCCCCCCCCCCCTCCTCACCGTGACCAACCAGCCAGGAGCAACATCAAAGATACCAAAAGGAATTGTCTAACTATTACAACCAGGATAAGTTATAAACACCAACACTCTACATTTAAGAAATACAGTCTAAGTACTTGAACCAGGAACTCCACCACCATAACCAACAGAGTAGCTGACAAGCTATCAGAGCTTTAGACCAGTGTACATATTTTTCCCAATGTCATCAATCAACATGGAGCTATTTCTAATTTACTAAAAGAGAAGCTTACCTTGGGATTCAAACCACAGACTCCACAATCTTTGTTTTTAGAAACACTATGTATTAGTCCATTGTGCCAGCCCACAGACAGGCAAGGTGCACGACTGTTTTTATTAATCATCTAGGTGCAACAAGAAAAGTACGCATGTCTGGGGTTTTGAATAAGAGCCTCAACCTTTGTGAAAAGTCACTCTCAGAGTTCTACTCCTAAACTGGTTCAGTGGACTAATATACTTCTTTTCTTCTACCCAGTAATGATTTGAGGGCATGGGTTCAAATCCCCAGTTTGGCTTCTCCTTATAGTAAGTTAGATGTTGCCTAAGGCAGGTTCATGATATTAATAAACCTCTCCACTTCCACAATCAGCCAGTTACTCATCTGACAATGTTGGTGCAGGTCCTGCTTCTAATCCCAGGTTGGCTTACTTTTAGTACCTTGGATGTCACACCAGGATGTTTGATAAGTGTGAGAAACATTTCCAGGCTTCTTGAAAGCCTAAGTTGGCCCACTGAAACAGCAGCCACTTCCCAACCAAACAGCACCCCCCACAGAATCCCTGGTTCAAATCTCCAAGTATGCTTCATTTTAGCACCCTGCCCACTGAAGGACAATGAGCAAAGTCACCCTGCTTGGCCTAGCAAGCAAGAGGACCCACCCCATGAAAACAGCCAGCAATGAAAAGAAAACTTGGCTCAATGAATGGACTGCACCATCCACCACCCCCAGAAAGCCCATCCACTCAGTTGACTGAGCCAGATCTTTTCCTTGACACAACCAGTGAACCCCCCCCCTCCTCACTGTGATCAACCAGCCAGGAGCAACATCAAAGATACCAAAAGGAATTGTCTTACTATTACAACCAGGATAAGTTATAAACATCAACACTCTACATTTAAGAAATACAGTCTAAGTACTTGAACCAGGAACTCCACCACCATAACCAACAGAGTAGCTGACAAGCTATCTGAGCTTTAGGCCAGTGTACATATTTTTTCCAATGTCATTAATCAACATGGAGCTATTTCTAATTTACTAAAAGAGAAGCTTACCTTGGGATTCAAACCACAGACTCCACAATCTTTGTTTTTAGAAACACTATGTATTAGTCCATTGTGCCAGCCCACAGACAGGCAAGATGCACGACTGTTTTTATTAATCATCTAGGTGCAACAAGAAAAGTACACATGTCTGGGGTTTTGAATAAGAGCCTCAACCTTTGTGAAAAGTCACTCTCAGAGTTCTACTCCTAAACTGGTTCAGTGGACTAATATACTTCTTTTCTTCTACCCAGTAATGATTTGAGGGCATGGGTTCAAATCCCCAGTTTGGCTTCTCCTTATAGTAAGTTAGATGTTGCCTAAGGCAGGTTCATGATATTAATAAACCTCTCCGCTTCCACAATCAGCCAGTTACTCTTCTGACAATGTTGGTGCAGGTCCTGCTTCTAATCCCAGGTTGGCTTACTTTTAGTACCTTGGATGTCACACCAGGATGTTTGATAAGTGTGAGAAACATTTCCAGGCTTCTTGAAACAGCAGCCACCTCCCAACCAAACAGCACCCCCCACAGAATCCCTGGTTCAAATCTCCAAGTATGCTTCATTTTAGCACCCTGCCCACTGAAGGACAATGAGCAAAGTCACCCTGCTTGGCCTAGCAAGCAAGAGGACCCACCCCATGAAAACAGCCAGCAATGAAAAGAACACTTGGCTCAATGAATGGACTGCACCATCCACCACCCCCAGAAAGCCCATCCACTCAGTTGACTGAGCCAGATCTTTTCCTTGACACAACCAGTGAACCCCCCCCCCTCCTCACTGTGACCAACCAGCCAGGAGCAACATCAAAGATACCAAAAGGAATTGTCTAACTATTACAACCAGGATAAGTTATAAACACCAACACTCTACATTTAAGAAATACAGTCTAAGTACTTGAACCAGGAACTCCACCACCATAACCAACAGAGTAGCTGACAAGCTATCAGAGCTTTAGACCAGTGTACATATTTTTCCCAATGTCATCAATCAACATGGAGCTATTTCTAATTTACTAAAAGAGAAGCTTACCTTGGGATTCAAACCACAGACTCCACAATCTTTGTTTTTAGAAACACTATGTATTAGTCCATTGTGCCAGCCCACAGACAGGCAAGGTGCACGACTGTTTTTATTAATCATCTAGGTGCAACAAGAAAAGTACGCATGTCTGGGGTTTTGAATAAGAGCCTCAACCTTTGTGAAAAGTCACTCTCAGAGTTCTACTCCTAAACTGGTTCAGTGGACTAATATACTTCTTTTCTTCTACCCAGTAATGATTTGAGGGCATGGGTTCAAATCCCCAGTTTGGCTTCTCCTTATAGTAAGTTAGATGTTGCCTAAGGCAGGTTCATGATATTAATAAACCTCTCCACTTCCACAATCAGCCAGTTACTCATCTGACAATGTTGGTGCAGGTCCTGCTTCTAATCCCAGGTTGGCTTACTTTTAGTACCTTGGATGTCACACCAGGATGTTTGATAAGTGTGAGAAACATTTCCAGGCTTCTTGAAAGCCTAAGTTGGCCCACTAAAACAGCAGCCACCTCCCAACCAAACAGCACCCCCCACAGAATCCCTGGTTCAAATCTCCAAGTATGCTTCATTTTAGCACCCTGCCCACTGAAGGACAATGAGCAAAGTCACCCTGCTTGGCCTAGCAAGCAAGAGGACCCACCCCATGAAAACAGCCAGCAATGAAAAGAAAACTTGGCTCAATGAATGGACTGCACCATCCACCACCCCCAGAAAGCCCATCCACTCAGCTGACTGAGCCAGATCTTTTCCTTGACACAACCAGTGAACCCCCCCCCTCCTCACTGTGACCAACCAGCCAGGAGCAACATCAAAGATACCAAAAGGAATTGTCTAACTATTACAACCAGGATAAGTTATAAACACCAACACTCTACATTTAAGAAATACAGTCTAAGTACTTGAACCAGGAACTCCACCACCATAACCAACAGAGTAGCTGACAAGCTATCAGAGCTTTAAACCAGTGTACATATTTTTCCCAATGTCATCAATCAACATGGAGCTATTTCTAATTTACTAAAAGAGAAGCTTACCTTGGGATTCAAACCACAGACTCCACAATCTTTGTTTTTAGAAACACTATGTATTAGTCCATTGTGCCAGCCCACAGACAGGCAAGGTGCACGACTGTTTTTATTAATCATCTAGGTGCAACAAGAAAAGTACGCATGTCTGGGGTTTTGAATAAGAGCCTCAACCTTTGTGAAGTCACTCTCAGAGTTCTACTCCTAAACTGGTTCAGTGGACTAATATACTTCTTTTCTTCTACCCAGTAATGATTTGAGGGCATGGGTTCAAATCCCCAGTTTGGCTTCTCCTTATAGTAAGTTAGATGTTGCCTAAGGCAGGTTCATGATATTAATAAACCTCTCCACTTCCACAATCAGCCAGTTACTCATCTGACAATGTTGGTGCAGGTCCTGCTTCTAATCCCAGGTTGGCTTACTTTTAGTACCTTGGATGTCACACCAGGATGTTTGATAAGTGTGAGAAACATTTCCAGGCTTCTTGAAAGCCTAAGTTGGCCCACTGAAACAGCAGCCACTTCCCAACCAAACAGCACCCCCCACAGAATCCCTGGTTCAAATCTCCAAGTATGCTTCATTTTAGCACCCTGCCCACTGAAGGACAATGAGCAAAGTCACCCTGCTTGGCCTAGCAAGCAAGAGGACCCACCCCATGAAAACAGCCAGCAATGAAAAGAAAACTTGGCTCAATGAATGGACTGCACCATCCACCACCCCTAGAAAGCCCATCCACTCAGTTGACTGAGCCAGATCTTTTCCTTGACACAACCAGTGAACCCCCCCCCTCCTCACTGTGATCAACCAGCCAGGAGCAACATCAAAGATACCAAAAGGAATTGTCTTACTATTACAACCAGGATAAGTTATAAACATCAACACTCTACATTTAAGAAATACAGTCTAAGTACTTGAACCAGGAACTCCACCACCATAACCAACAGAGTAGCTGACAAGCTATCTGAGCTTTAGGCCAGTGTGCATATTTTTTCCAATGTCATTAATCAACATGGAGCTATTTCTAATTTACTAAAAGAGAAGCTTACCTTGGGATTCAAACCACAGACTCCACAATCTTTGTTTTTAGAAACACTATGTATTAGTCCATTGTGCCAGCCCACAGACAGGCAAGGTGCACAACTGTTTTTATTAATCATCTAGGTGCAACAAGAAAAGTACACATGTCTGGGGTTTTGAATAAGAGCCTCAACCTTTGTGAAAAGTCACTCTCAGAGTTCTACTCCTAAACTGGTTCAGTGGACTAATATACTTCTTTTCTTCTACCCAGTAATGATTTGAGGGCATGGGTTCAAATCCCCAGTTTGGCTTCTCCTTATAGTAAGTTAGATGTTGCCTAAGGCAGGTTCATGATATTAATAAACCTCTCCGCTTCCACAATCAGCCAGTTACTCATCTGACAATGTTGGTGCAGGTCCTGCTTCTAATCCCAGGTTGGCTTACTTTTAGTACCTTGGATGTCACACCAGGATGTTTGATAAGTGTGAGAAACATTTCCAGGCTTCTTGAAAGCCTAAGTTGGCCCACTGAAACAGCAGCCACCTCCCAACCAAACAGCACCCCCCACAGAATCCCTGGTTCAAATCTCCAAGTATGCTTCATTTTAGCACCCTGCCCACTGAAGGACAATGAGCAAAGTCATCCTGCTTGGCCTAGCAAGCAAGAGGACCCACCCCATAAAACAGCCAGCAATGAAAAGAAAACTTGGCTCAATGAATGGACTGCACCATCCACCACCCCCAGAAAGCCCATCCACCCAGCTGACTGAGCCAGATCTTTTCCTTGACACAACCAGTGAACCCCCCCTCACTGTTTTAAATAAATAAGTTTTAAACATCAACTTTCTACATTTAAGAATTACAATCTAGATACTTGAACCAGGAACTCCACCACCATAACCAACAGAGTAGCTGACAAGCTATCAGAGCTTTAGACCAGTGTACATATTTTTCCCAATGTCATCAATCAACATGGAGCTATTTCTAATTTACTAAAAGAGAAGCTTACCTTGGGATTCAAACCACAGACTCCACAATCTTTGTTTTTAGAAACACTATGTATTAGTCCATTGTGCCAGCCCACAGACAGGCAAGGTGCACGACTGTTTTTATTAATCATCTAGGTGCAACAAGAAAAGTACACATGTCTGGGGTTTTGAATAAGAGCCTCAACCTTTGTGAAAAGTCACTCTCAGAGTTCTACTCCTAAACTGGTTCAGTGGACTAATATACTTCTTTTCTTCTACCCAGTAATGATTTGAGGGCATGGGTTCAAATCCCCAGTTTGGCTTCTCCTTATAGTAAGTTAGATGTTGCCTAAGGCAGGTTCATGATATTAATAAACCTCTCCACTTCCACAATCAGCCAGTTACTCATCTGACAATGTTGGTGCAGGTCCTGCTTCTAATCCCAGGTTGGCTTACTTTTAGTACCTTGGATGTCACACCAGGATGTTTGATAAGTGTGAGAAACATTTCCAGGCTTCTTGAAAGCCTAAGTTGACCCACTGAAACAGCAGCCACCTCCCAACCAAACAGCACCCCCTACAGAATCCCTGGTTCAAATCTCCAAGTATGCTTCATTTTAGCACCCTGCCCACTGAAGGACAATGAGCAAAGTCATCCTGCTTGGCCTAGCAAGCAGCACAACCAACCATCACCAGAAAAGCACCCAGGCCCAAGCAAGCAAGAGGACCCACCCCATGAAAACAGCCAGCAATGAAAAGAAAACTTGGCTCAATGAATGGACTGCACCATCCACCACCCCCAGAAAGCCCATCCACCCAGTTGACTGAGCCAGATCTTTTCCTTGACACAACCAGTGAACCCCCCCTCCTCACTGTGATCAACCAGCCAGGAGCAACATCAAAGATACCAAAAGGAATTGTCTAACTATTACAACCAGGATAAGTTATAAACATCAACACTCTACATTTAAGAAATACAGTCTAAGTACTTGAACCAGGAACTCCACCACCATAACCAACAGAGTAGCTGACAAGCTATCTGAGCTTTAGGCCAGTGTACATATTTTTTCCAATGTCATTAATCAACATGGAGCTATTTCTAATTTACTAAAAGAGAAGCTTACCTTGGGATTCAAACCACAGACTCCACAATCTTTGTTTTTAGAAACACTATGTATTAGTCCATTGTGCCAGCCCACAGACAGGCAAGGTGCACGACTGTTTTTATTAATCATCTAGGTGCAACAAGAAAAGTACGCATGTCTGGGGTTTTGAATAAGAGCCTCAACCTTTGTGAAAAGTCACTCTCAGAGTTCTACTCCTAAACTGGTTCAGTGGACTAATATACTTCTTTTCTTCTACCCAGTAATGATTTGAGGGCATGGGTTCAAATCCCCAGTTTGGCTTCTCCTTATAGTAAGTTAGATGTTGCCTAAGGCAGGTTCATGATATTAATAAACCTCTCCACTTCCACAATCAGCCAGTTACTCATCTGACAATGTTGGTGCAGGTCCTGCTTCTAATCCCAGGTTGGCTTACTTTTAGTACCTTGGATGTCACACCAGGATGTTTGATAAGTGTGAGAAACATTTCCAGGCTTCTTGAAAGCCTAAGTTGACCCACTGAAACAGCAGCCACCTCCCAACCAAACAGCACCCCCCACAGAATCCCTGGTTCAAATCTCCAAGTATGCTTCATTTTAGCACCCTGCCCACTGAAGGACAATGAGCAAAGTCATCCTGCTTGGCCTAGCAAGCAGCACAACCAACCATCACCAGAAAAGCACCCAGGCCCAAGCAAGCAAGAGGACCCACCCCATGAAAACAGCCAGCAATGAAAAGAAAACTTGGCTCAATGAATGGACTGCACCATCCACCACCCCCAGAAAGCCCATCCACCCAGTTGACTGAGCCAGATCTTTTCCTTGACACAACCAGTGAACCCCCCCTCCTCACTGTGATCAACCAGCCAGGAGCAACATCAAAGATACCAAAAGGAATTGTCTTACTATTACAACCAGGATAAGTTATAAACATCAACACTCTACATTTAAGAAATACAGTCTAAGTACTTGAACCAGGAACTCCACCACCATAACCAACAGAGTAGCTGACAAGCTATCTGAGCTTTAGGCCAGTGTGCATATTTTTTCCAATGTCATTAATCAACATGGAGCTATTTCTAATTTACTAAAAGAGAAGCTTACCTTGGGATTCAAACCACAGACTCCACAATCTTTGTTTTTAGAAACACTATGTATTAGTCCATTGTGCCAGCCCACAGACAGGCAAGGTGCACAACTGTTTTTATTAATCATCTAGGTGCAACAAGAAAAGTACACATGTCTGGGGTTTTGAATAAGAGCCTCAACCTTTGTGAAAAGTCACTCTCAGAGTTCTACTCCTAAACTGGTTCAGTGGACTAATATACTTCTTTTCTTCTACCCAGTAATGATTTGAGGGCATGGGTTCAAATCCCCAGTTTGGCTTCTCCTTATAGTAAGTTAGATGTTGCCTAAGGCAGGTTCATGATATTAATAAACCTCTCCGCTTCCACAATCAGCCAGTTACTCTTCTGACAATGTTGGTGCAGGTCCTGCTTCTAATCCCAGGTTGGCTTACTTTTAGTACCTTGGATGTCACACCAGGATGTTTGATAAGTGTGAGAAACATTTCCAGGCTTCTTGAAAGCCTAAGTTGGCCCACTGAAACAGCAGCCACCTCCCAACCAAACAGCACCCCCCACAGAATCCCTGGTTCAAATCTCCAAGTATGCTTCATTTTAGCACCCTGCCCACTGAAGGACAATGAGCAAAGTCACCCTGCTTGGCCTAGCAAGCAAGAGGACCCACCCCATGAAAACAGCCAGCAATGAAAAGAACACTTGGCTCAATGAATGGACTGCACCATCCACCACCCCCAGAAAGCCCATCCACTCAGTTGACTGAGCCAGATCTTTTCCTTGACACAACCAGTGAACCCCCCCCCCTCCTCACTGTGACCAACCAGCCAGGAGCAACATCAAAGATACCAAAAGGAATTGTCTAACTATTACAACCAGGATAAGTTATAAACACCAACACTCTACATTTAAGAAATACAGTCTAAGTACTTGAACCAGGAACTCCACCACCATAACCAACAGAGTAGCTGACAAGCTATCAGAGCTTTAGACCAGTGTACATATTTTTCCCAATGTCATCAATCAACATGGAGCTATTTCTAATTTACTAAAAGAGAAGCTTACCTTGGGATTCAAACCACAGACTCCACAATCTTTGTTTTTAGAAACACTATGTATTAGTCCATTGTGCCAGCCCACAGACAGGCAAGGTGCACGACTGTTTTTATTAATCATCTAGGTGCAACAAGAAAAGTACGCATGTCTGGGGTTTTGAATAAGAGCCTCAACCTTTGTGAAAAGTCACTCTCAGAGTTCTACTCCTAAACTGGTTCAGTGGACTAATATACTTCTTTTCTTCTACCCAGTAATGATTTGAGGGCATGGGTTCAAATCCCCAGTTTGGCTTCTCCTTATAGTAAGTTAGATGTTGCCTAAGGCAGGTTCATGATATTAATAAACCTCTCCACTTCCACAATCAGCCAGTTACTCATCTGACAATGTTGGTGCAGGTCCTGCTTCTAATCCCAGGTTGGCTTACTTTTAGTACCTTGGATGTCACACCAGGATGTTTGATAAGTGTGAGAAACATTTCCAGGCTTCTTGAAAGCCTAAGTTGGCCCACTAAAACAGCAGCCACCTCCCAACCAAACAGCACCCCCCACAGAATCCCTGGTTCAAATCTCCAAGTATGCTTCATTTTAGCACCCTGCCCACTGAAGGACAATGAGCAAAGTCACCCTGCTTGGCCTAGCAAGCAAGAGGACCCACCCCATGAAAACAGCCAGCAATGAAAAGAAAACTTGGCTCAATGAATGGACTGCACCATCCACCACCCCCAGAAAGCCCATCCACCCAGCTGACCGAGCCAGATCTTTTCCTTGACACAACCAGTGAACCCCCCCTCACTGTTTTAAATAAATAAGTTTTAAACATCAACTTTCTACATTTAAGAATTACAATCTAGATACTTGAACCAGGAACTCCACCACCATAACCAACAGAGTAGCTGACAAGCTATCAGAGCTTTAGACCAGTGTACATATTTTTCCCAATGTCATCAATCAACATGGAGCTATTTCTAATTTACTAAAAGAGAAGCTTACCTTGGGATTCAAACCACAGACTCCACAATCTTTGTTTTTAGAAACACTATGTATTAGTCCATTGTGCCAGCCCACAGACAGGCAAGGTGCACGACTGTTTTTATTAATCATCTAGGTGCAACAAGAAAAGTACACATGTCTGGGGTTTTGAATAAGAGCCTCAACCTTTGTGAAAAGTCACTCTCAGAGTTCTACTCCTAAACTGGTTCAGTGGACTAATATACTTCTTTTCTTCTACCCAGTAATGATTTGAGGGCATGGGTTCAAATCCCCAGTTTGGCTTCTCCTTATAGTAAGTTAGATGTTGCCTAAGGCAGGTTCATGATATTAATAAACCTCTCCACTTCCACAATCAGCCAGTTACTCATCTGACAATGTTGGTGCAGGTCCTGCTTCTAATCCCAGGTTGGCTTACTTTTAGTACCTTGGATGTCACACCAGGATGTTTGATAAGTGTGAGAAACATTTCCAGGCTTCTTGAAAGCCTAAGTTGACCCACTGAAACAGCAGCCACCTCCCAACCAAACAGCACCCCCTACAGAATCCCTGGTTCAAATCTCCAAGTATGCTTCATTTTAGCACCCTGCCCACTGAAGGACAATGAGCAAAGTCATCCTGCTTGGCCTAGCAAGCAGCACAACCAACCATCACCAGAAAAGCACCCAGGCCCAAGCAAGCAAGAGGACCCACCCCATGAAAACAGCCAGCAATGAAAAGAAAACTTGGCTCAATGAATGGACTGCACCATCCACCACCCCCAGAAAGCCCATCCACCCAGTTGACTGAGCCAGATCTTTTCCTTGACACAACCAGTGAACCCCCCCTCCTCACTGTGATCAACCAGCCAGGAGCAACATCAAAGATACCAAAAGGAATTGTCTAACTATTACAACCAGGATAAGTTATAAACATCAACACTCTACATTTAAGAAATACAGTCTAAGTACTTGAACCAGGAACTCCACCACCATAACCAACAGAGTAGCTGACAAGCTATCTGAGCTTTAGGCCAGTGTACATATTTTTTCCAATGTCATTAATCAACATGGAGCTATTTCTAATTTACTAAAAGAGAAGCTTACCTTGGGATTCAAACCACAGACTCCACAATCTTTGTTTTTAGAAACACTATGTATTAGTCCATTGTGCCAGCCCACAGACAGGCAAGGTGCACGACTGTTTTTATTAATCATCTAGGTGCAACAAGAAAAGTACGCATGTCTGGGGTTTTGAATAAGAGCCTCAACCTTTGTGAAAAGTCACTCTCAGAGTTCTACTCCTAAACTGGTTCAGTGGACTAATATACTTCTTTTCTTCTACCCAGTAATGATTTGAGGGCATGGGTTCAAATCCCCAGTTTGGCTTCTCCTTATAGTAAGTTAGATGTTGCCTAAGGCAGGTTCATGATATTAATAAACCTCTCCGCTTCCACAATCAGCCAGTTACTCTTCTGACAATGTTGGTGCAGGTCCTGCTTCTAATCCCAGGTTGGCTTACTTTTAGTACCTTGGATGTCACACCAGGATGTTTGATAAGTGTGAGAAACATTTCCAGGCTTCTTGAAAGCCTAAGTTGGCCCACTGAAACAGCAGCCACCTCCCAACCAAACAGCACCCCCCACAGAATCCCTGGTTCAAATCTCCAAGTATGCTTCATTTTAGCACCCTGCCCACTGAAGGACAATGAGCAAAGTCACCCTGCTTGGCCTAGCAAGCAAGAGGACCCACCCCATGAAAACAGCCAGCAATGAAAAGAACACTTGGCTCAATGAATGGACCGCACCATCCACCACCCCCAGAAAGCCCATCCACTCAGTTGACTGAGCCAGATCTTTTCCTTGACACAACCAGTGAACCCCCCCCCCCTCCTCACTGTGACCAACCAGCCAGGAGCAACATCAAAGATACCAAAAGGAATTGTCTAACTATTACAACCAGGATAAGTTATAAACACCAACACTCTACATTTAAGAAATACAGTCTAAGTACTTGAACCAGGAACTCCACCACCATAACCAACAGAGTAGCTGACAAGCTATCAGAGCTTTAGACCAGTGTACATATTTTTCCCAATGTCATCAATCAACATGGAGCTATTTCTAATTTACTAAAAGAGAAGCTTACCTTGGGATTCAAACCACAGACTCCACAATCTTTGTTTTTAGAAACACTATGTATTAGTCCATTGTGCCAGCCCACAGACAGGCAAGGTGCACGACTGTTTTTATTAATCATCTAGGTGCAACAAGAAAAGTACGCATGTCTGGGGTTTTGAATAAGAGCCTCAACCTTTGTGAAAAGTCACTCTCAGAGTTCTACTCCTAAACTGGTTCAGTGGACTAATATACTTCTTTTCTTCTACACCAGTAATGATTTGAGGGCATGGGTTCAAATCCCCAGTTTGGCTTCTCCTTATAGTAAGTTAGATGTTGCCTAAGGCAGGTTCATGATATTAATAAACCTCTCCACTTCCACAATCAGCCAGTTACTCATCTGACAATGTTGGTGCAGGTCCTGCTTCTAATCCCAGGTTGGCTTACTTTTAGTACCTTGGATGTCACACCAGGATGTTTGATAAGTGTGAGAAACATTTCCAGGCTTCTTGAAAGCCTAAGTTGGCCCACTAAAACAGCAGCCACCTCCCAACCAAACAGCACCCCCCACAGAATCCCTGGTTCAAATCTCCAAGTATGCTTCATTTTAGCACCCTGCCCACTGAAGGACAATGAGCAAAGTCACCCTGCTTGGCCTAGCAAGCAAGAGGACCCACCCCATGAAAACAGCCAGCAATGAAAAGAAAACTTGGCTCAATGAATGGACTGCACCATCCACCACCCCCAGAAAGCCCATCCACTCAGCTGACTGAGCCAGATCTTTTCCTTGACACAACCAGTGAACCCCCCCCCTCCTCACTGTGACCAACCAGCCAGGAGCAACATCAAAGATACCAAAAGGAATTGTCTAACTATTACAACCAGGATAAGTTATAAACACCAACACTCTACATTTAAGAAATACAGTCTAAGTACTTGAACCAGGAACTCCACCACCATAACCAACAGAGTAGCTGACAAGCTATCAGAGCTTTAAACCAGTGTACATATTTTTCCCAATGTCATCAATCAACATGGAGCTATTTCTAATTTACTAAAAGAGAAGCTTACCTTGGGATTCAAACCACAGACTCCACAATCTTTGTTTTTAGAAACACTATGTATTAGTCCATTGTGCCAGCCCACAGACAGGCAAGGTGCACAACTGTTTTTATTAATCATCTAGGTGCAACAAGAAAAGTACACATGTCTGGGGTTTTGAATAAGAGCCTCAACCTTTGTGAAAAGTCACTCTCAGAGTTCTACTCCTAAACTGGTTCAGTGGACTAATATACTTCTTTTCTTCTACCCAGTAATGATTTGAGGGGCATGGGTTCAAATCCCCAGTTTGGCTTCTCCTTATAGTAAGTTAGATGTTGCCTAAGGCAGGTTCATGATATTAATAAACCTCTCCACTTCCACAATCAGCCAGTTACTCATCTGAA
>NW_027448654.1:0-18338 GCF_038048845.1 Mixophyes fleayi
TTAATGTCCAGTAGCCACTATGAGGGGGGGTGAGCAGGGAGACTGGGGGTCACACATCATGTGTCCCCGGACCCTTCTTACTATATAATGTCCAGTAGCCACTATGAGGGGGGTGAGCAGGGAGACTGGGGGTCACACATCATGTGCCCCCGGACCCTTCTTACTATATAATGTCCAGCAGCCACTATGAGGGGGGGTGAGCAGGGAGACTGGGGGTCACACATCATGTGTCCCCGGACCCTTCTTACTATATAATGTCCAGCAGCCACTATGAGGGGGGTGAGCAGGGAGACTGGGGGTCACACATCATGTGTCCCCGGACCCTTCTTACTATATAATGTCCAGCAGCCACTATGAGGGGGTATGCAGGGAGACTGGGGGTCACACATCATGTGTCCCCGGACCCTTCTTACTATATAATGTCCAGCAGCCACTATGAGGGGGGTGAGCAGGGAGACTGGGGGTCACACATCATGTGTCCCCGGACCCTTCTTACTATATAATGTCCAGCAGCCACTATGAGGGGGGTATGCAGGGAGACTGGGGGTCACACATCATATGCCCCCGGACCCTTCTTACTATATAATGTCACCTTCAGCAGAACTGGACATTGTGGGACTGTCAGATGTTCTCAGTGCAGCAAAGTCTTCACCTGGGATATAATATTCCCCATCTCTCCCGGACAATGTCTGCAGCTGCCTGATGTAGATCTCAGTAACAGATCTTATACGTGTTGCTGTGTATGGTGACATTTATTAAGGATGAGAATTCAAAGCACAAACATGGGAAGATCCACCAAATCTGGGACCTGAGGTGAATAGATCGTAGGGGTGTCACCTAATTCTCCTTCTCCCCCAAACTATGTCTCTCCCTCCTCCAAACTAATTATTATAAAAAAAAATCATACATAAATGTTTTGTCTACAATAGAAAGAAAAGAAAAAACACAATTTTCATATTATACCGCAACAGAAAATTATTCTCCGTTTAACATATATGCAACTATAATTCTAAAATGTATCTGACAACTAGTGTATAAAGTAACTATAGAAGAGGGATGAATGTCTATTAATAATATTTATCACAAGAATGTATTCAATAAAAATACAAGTGGTTAAATATTTAAAATCACAGTTGATTACTAATCTTGTCCAGTGGTCAGGTCATGTTGGGGGTGTAGTGTCCTATGTCTGTATATAGTGTAATAGAATTGTATTATGATCATGTCCAGTGGTCAGGTCATGTTGGGGTGTAGTGTCCTATGTCTGTATACAGTGTAATAGAATTGTATTATGATCATGTCCAGAGATCAGGTCATGTTAGAGGTGTAGTGTCCTATGTCTGTATACAGTGTAATAGAATTGTATTATGATCACGTCCAGTGGTCAGGTCATGTTGGGGGTGTAGTGTCCTATGTCTGTATACAGTGTAATAGAATTGTATTATGATCATGTCCAGTGGTCAGGTCATGTTGGGGGTGTAGTGTCCTATGTCTGTATACAGTGTAATAGAATTGTATTATGATCACGTCCAGTGGTCAGGTCATGTTGGGGGTGTAGTGTCCTATGTCTGTATAGAGTGTTATAGAATCCGTAGATAACATCCTTATAATAGATCTTGTATCTGGTGACTCTCCCACCACATTTTCTATTATTATATGATGAGTTCATCATACGTATCCGGGGTGACTCTACAATTGTAGAGCAGGATCTGGGCAGGACAGCTGTAAATCAAGTTATAAATGTATATTTTCTTACTGCCATAGAATAAATGGTGGAAAGTGTTATAATGACAATTAGTGATGCATTTATTATCCATTTTCCCAGTACTCTGTACGAGCTGGAGTCTTGGGAGCGCTGGCCTCAGACACGATCCTTCCCATCTGGTATAGACGCTGGTATGGTCCATGGCAGTTTGAAGTGTTATCATATGATCGACTGTGGGGGGCTCAGGTTCTAGGAAGGACCCCAATGTTCTGTCCTCTCCTAAATGGGGGCTCTTCCATTGGTCAGACTATTTGTCAAGGATGGAAGTGCTACACGGCGTTCTGGTGTCCCCATCCTCAGGTGATATTACCAGGACAGGAGCATTAAACTCTTTATATTATTATTATTTATAAAACATTAAGTACTAAGTCTACAGGCTCCTCTGTGCTTGTAAATCTCCTGCTCCCGGGTATAGAAGCCCTGTGTAAGAGAGCCCGCTACTGCCCCCTACTGCCAATATGGCTCCTAGTAAACGCCTCTCAGGCCAGTCGGCTGGTATTGATTGCGGCTTTATGCTGAGAGGTCGTTGGTCAATGCTCCCCGTTCAGCTGGGTGCCGTGCCAAGGCATAAGATGAGGTCACCCTGCGGGGCACCCGCTGAGCAGCCCCCTCCCTCTGGACTCCTATGTGTCAGGATGTCCCCAGTTCACAGAATTATTGACAGATTGATTCCCACAGCTCAGACTTGTGATGACGTTCAGCGTTGTGTAATAACCATCAGCTACAGACAGGTCTATTTGGTCATGAGAATTTTGTTAGATACATTGTATAATAACAATATATAATATGTTGTTGGTGAAGTGGGTTCTAAAGGAATTATACATTAATTAATTGAGACACCTTTATTTAACCAGTGTGTAAACCACATGTCTCCCAGTATTTAGTGCCTCTCAATGTTATTATCTTACATTTGTCACAGTAACTAATATAATGTAGTCTGTGTCCTTCTGTCTGTGACAATCACATCACAGATTGTTGTCTCTCCCACATTAACCCCAGAACTTTGCTGATAGATTCCAGGGACACAGCAGCTGCTGCCCCCTCCTGGAAGGACCTGAGACTGCAGAGGTCGAAGCTGTTCTGTTACTTTGTATGATTGAAGTTACATCCTAGTTAATCACAGTGTTCCTATAGCAACCTCAGTTTCCCAGCCTCTAATGTAAGATACTGAGAGCCAGGAGGTTGACCTCTGATCACCGACACATAAACTATACAGCGTTACATCAGATAATGGAGCAGAGATCTCCATGGCCGTACTGTGGGCTATATAAGGCAGTAGTGGATTAATCAGTTATAATGAATCTGTATGTTATACTATAGCAGACCCTTGTATATAGACTGTGGATGGAGAGTGTATGTACTATCCAGGATAATGACAGACAGAAGAGTGTCCTGCATGCAGCAATGGACTTTGGAGCCGGAGCCACAGATCAGCACTAGATAAAGACCTCGTATCTAATATAGAGGTAGAGGACCTGGCAGGTAGAAGGTACAAGGGGTCAGGATCAGCAGGTCTGACGGATATAATGCTGCAGCCAATGCCAAGACCAGCTCAGCGGGTTTATGTAGTGACATCATAGGTAGGAGTGTTCACACATCACCAGGACCTACCGCCTGTCAGTCCTCCTGCTATCACCATCACTCCCCACTCAGTGGCCCCCTATGGCCTGATTTAGAGTCCGATGGAATTTACACTTATAAGTTAAGTGTAAATTGCATCCCGTAATGTACACAGTATCCAAGTCACACGGACCTGTAGATGCCGGCAGCTCAGAATACTGTGCACATTGCACAAACACATCTCTCTACCTACCTTATGGGCTGTGTGCACGATACACGTAAGTACACAGCGCCCCTGAAAGCAGATTAATGAATAAAAATATTATTTTTAAAAAAGAAAATGTGATCCCCCCGCCCCAAACAGCACTAAGGTTGGTTATGCTGCTCGGGGGGAAGGTGCACGACTTTTTTTTACATTTAATCGTTTTTTAATATTAAAAGGTCTGTTGCACCAGGAGAAAGTACCCGCAAAAGATGCGTCTCCTGAAGGCCTATTTGTGGCTGCTTCAACTCAGCATAGGAAGCTTTACAGTGCTCAGCTCATCCACTAACTTCCCCGTTCCACCTCTCTAAGCGCAGAGGGAGGAGATCCGTCTTAGTCAGAATACAAACTGAGGCTGATCCTTGGATAAAAGTGCAATTTGTACTGATTAGTTGGACTTGTGTCCGGCTGTAAATAGGCCCTATGTGTGTCTGCTTCTTCCCTTTAGGGTGTAAGATCTCAGGAGCAGGGACTATTATTATTTATTATACACATGGACGCAGCCTGGCAGACCTCCCAGGGGATACAGGATTCATCATCATTTATTTATATAGCGCCAGCAGATTCCGTAGCGCTTTACAATGGAGAATAAACATTAATAAGACAATACTGGGTAATACAGACAGAGAGGTAAGAGAACCCTGCTCACAAGCTTACAATCTATAGGACAATGGGAGTTTGATACACAGGGGCATGTGCTACATCATATTGCACAATGGACCAGCTAGACTGCAAAGGTAAAAAGTACTGAGTGGGCTGTGTGATCAGTCACACAGTAATGTTGGTCAGAGGGTTGTTGTCTTGTGTTACCTGTGTAGAGGGTGGTAATAGGGTAACCTAGGGAGATTAAGATGGTGGTTGAGGAATATTATAAACTGTCTGAAGAGGAGTGATTTCAGAGAACACTTGAAGGTTTGAAGACCAGAGGAAAGTGTTACAGTGCGAGGGAGGGAAATCCACAAAGTGGGTGCAGATTATTTGCTCGTACTGTTCTGTGCTTTATGTATCTTGTACATTTCCAGCAACAAAGTGTCCCTGGATTATGTTCACCGTAAATAGCTGTTATCTGATTGGTTCATATTAATTTATAAAAACAATCCATTAACTTTACTCTTACAAACATAAAGGACTGTTTCTAAGTAATAAGAGCCATAGACTGTACATATAATGTAATGTGCACAGGTAGCAAAGTACTCAGCATTTATAATAAGAGAGCGACAGGTTTTATTTTATACAATATATTATCCTTTCGATGCGTCATTATCAGATTATTCCTATCACCCGTCTGTGGCTGATAATAGATCCTCGCCGTGTCCTTCACACCAAATCTGAATTTCTGATGAGCTGCCCTTTCATGGTCTCTGGGGGGAGACGTCAGCTCTGTACAATCATTTACAATAACTGGAGAAAGCATCTGACACTTCACAGACGCCGCCGACCAATTCTTAATTAACTATCATCCATTAATAGTAACGTTATGGTAGGAATAGCACATAGAACTGTACGTGTGTCTTCCTGCAATGACATTTAGTAACTTCCTCTTCAATATCTTCCTGTAGGTCGGGGGTTCTTAACCTTATTGGTACCACAGACCCCTTTGCCGGGCTGGTGAAGCCTATGGACCCTTCATAGCCCACCCACTTAGGGGCCCTCGTAGCCCGTGGCATCTATCCGTGTCAGGGGCAACCGCAGGATTTGTAGAGGGGAGTTTCCACACCATGCCGCCAGTGGGGGTGGCCAGCACGCATGGGGGCGTGGCTATAGTTTTAGACAGTGCTTGGCTGCTCTCCAACTCTTCCTCTCCCCATAATATACATGGGCAATGCTGCGTGCACTACTGTTAGGTGCACACAGCCAGAGCTGGATTAAGGCTTTGGGGGGACCGGGGCACTTAAGACAGGGGGGCCCCTAAGATCTAAATTAAGACAGTGGTTCCCAAACTTTTGCAGTTTGCGGCACCCTTAGAGTCTCCATAATTTTTTCAAGGCACCCCTCCAAAATAATTACAGAGTAGTCCTGTTTTATAAGTAGTTGGGTCAAAATAACGTAAAAAGTATTAAGGTCAGGGCGGACATACTTAGTAAGTTGTTTGCAAAAATAATACACATAAATTCAAGGGAAAATAATATTTTTATATATTTTTTTCTATTATATTTCTGTCAAAGAATAATTTACAGCTAACTCACTCTGTGCCCCTCTGCGTCATCTCCACACTCACTCTGTGCCCCATCTGCATCCACACACTCTGTGCCCCTCTGCATCCACACACTCTGTGCCCCTCTGCATCCACACACTCTGTGCCCCCCTCATCCACACACTCTGTGCCCTCCTTCATCCACACACTCTGTGCCCCATCTGCATCCACACACTCTGTGCCCCTCTGCATCCACACACTCTGTGCCCCTCTGCATCCACACACTCTGTGCCCCCCTCATCCACACACTCTGTGCCCTCCTTCATCCACACACTCTGTGCCCCCTGCATCCACACACTCTGTGCCCCTCTGCATCCTCACACTCTGTGCCCTCCTTCATCCACACACTCTGTGCCCCTCTGCATCCACACACTCTGTGCCCCTCTGCATCCTCACACTCTGTGCCCTCCTTCATCCACACACTCTGTGCCCCTCTGCATCCACACACTCTGTGCCCCTCTGCATCCACACACTCTGTGCCCTCCTTCATCCACACACTCTGTGCCCCTCTGCATCCACACACTCTGTGCCCCTCTGCATCCACACACTCTGTGCCCCTCTGCATCCTCACACTCTGTGCCCTCCTTCATCCACACACTCTGTGCCCCTCTGCATCCACACACTCTGTGCCCCTCTGCATCCACACACTCTGTGCCCCCCTCATCCACACACTCTGTGCCCCATCTGCATCCACACACTCTGTGCCCCTTCATCCTCACACTCTGTGCCCCTCTGCATCCACACACTCTGTGCCCCTCTGCATCCACACACTCTGTGCCCCCCTTCATCCTCACACTCTGTGCCCTCCTTCATCCACACACTCTGTGCCCCTCTGCATCCTCACACTCTGTGCCCTCCTTCATCCACACACTCTGTGCCCCTCTGCATCCACACACTCTGTGCCCCCCTTCATCCTCACACTCTGTGCCCTCCTTCATCCACACACTCTGTGCCCCTCTGCATCCTCACACTCTGTGCCCTCCTTCATCCACACACTCTGTGCCCCTCTGCATCCACACACTCTGTGCCCCCTCTGCATCCACACACTCTGTGCCCCTCTGCATCCACACACTCTGTGCCCCTCTGCATCCACACACTCTGTGCCCCCCTTCATCCTCACACTCTGTGCCCTCCTTCATCCACACACTCTGTGCCCCTCTGCATCCTCACACTCTGTGCCCCTCTGCATCCACACACTCTGTGCCCCTCTGCATCCACACACTCTGTGCCCCCCTTCATCCTCACACTCTGTGCCCTCCTTCATCCACACACTCTGTGCCCCTCTGCATCCACACACTCTGTGCCCCTCTGCATCCTCACACTCTGTGCCCCTCTGCATCCACACACTCTGTGCCCCTCTGCATCCACACACTCTGTGCCCCTCTGCATCCACACACTCTGTGCCCCTCTGCATCCACACACTCTGTGCCCCTCTGCATCCTCACACTCTGTGCCCTCCTTCATCCACACACTCTGTGCCCCTCTGCATCCTCACACTCTGTGCCCCTCTGCATCCACACACTCTGTGCCCCTCTGCATCCTCACACTCTGTGCCCCTCTGCATCCACACACTCTGTGCCCCTCTGCATCCACACACTCTGTGCCCCCCTTCATCCTCACACTCTGTGCCCTCCTTCATCCACACACTCTGTGCCCCTCTGCATCCACACACTCTGTGCCCCCTCTGCATCCACACACTCTGTGCCCCTCTGCATCCACACACTCTCACACACTATGTCTATATATAGGTATATATTCACCATCATCATCATCTATTTATATAGCGCCACTGATTCCGCTGACTGCTGGTTATCAATGGGAGAAGTAATGCTGGCGGTGGGGGGGGGGGGGCGTAACCGCGGAGAGAGGGGGGCTGGTGCGATTGCTGTCAGACAGCAACCGACAGCAGATGAAAACATATGGGCGGCGGGGGGCCCTCAGAGAGAGGGAGGCCCAGGGCACGTGCCCCCCCCCTTAATCCGGCTATGCACGCAGCTCTCCCTTTTCAAGCAGAGTCGTGTGAAGCGGGAGCAGGGTCCAGTCACCTCAATTATACAGTGCTTGGATGGGGGTTTCCAGGCACTAGGGAACCCCCCTTCCTCGGTTTGCCTGTGCATGTTACAATGATATGAAATGATCTGTGAGTCCTGTTGGTGACACAGGTGCTGCTAATACTAATGGGTTGTGTTAATTACATCCATAATGGAAGGAAATGATACATTAGTGATGTTAGTGAAAATAAAGATATTTTTTCCCATCCAAGTTCACAGACCCCCTGAAATCTAATCTATGAAGCGTGGTCTCTGGCTGGTAGACAGTGATACAGTGCATTGTGGATGTAATCACGTCAGCCATGGCTGGAGATTAACTTGTGGAGCGGCGCGGTCTAGGACCGCAGTGGTAGATGGTGGTGGATGAATGTAGACGTTGATAGTAATATAATAACGGTGGTCGTACAGTATAAAGAATGATAGAAGTGGGAGGAGATAGGATAGAGATCTATAGCTGGATAGATGGATGTAGATTTATCATTGGGGATGAGATAACTGTCTAATTTAATTTCTGTTACTAAGTATCTTCTCCTCTCTTCACCATCGCTCTACATCTATCATCCTGTATTATTGGTAATTTCATTGTATTACCCCCATATTACTTATTCCCCCTCCCCCCACTGAACCCACCGGCTTACTCCTCCGTCATTTCCTTCCACTAAACCCTCCCAGACCCAGGGGCGCACGCAGGGGGGGTTTCTGGTTCTCCAGAAACCCCTCCCCTCCGCGATCGATCGTGCGCCAATGCATGTCTTTAAACATGCAATCCATTTTGCCTAGACAGCACCGCCGCGGACGCTTGTTTGACAGCGCCGCGGCTGCTGTACAAATCACCCTCTCCGAAATGGAGCTGCTGCGCATGCGTGGCCACAGCAGCTCCTCCCTCACATATCTCCCAGCAATACCTCACTGGCTGTGGTCCCTGGTGAACCAGGTGAGGGTTTATATGGCTACCTTAAATAATCTGAAAATAGCTTTCTAGTTTCATATACTGGCCACAAGCAAACTTGTATAGTGTTTTAATTCATAGACCAAAGACTCCATTTCTGGAGAGCTGTGTGATATAGATATATATATATATATATATATATATATATAAAAATATTGTATTATAGGATTAATAAAGTAGAGGATCTTCTACTTTATTAATCCTATAATACAATATTTATATATATATATATATATATATATATATATATATATATATATATATATCACACAGCTCTCCAGAAATGGAGTCTTTGGTCTATGAATTAAAACACTATACAAGTTTGCTTGTCTTTGGTGAAACACCGTACAAGATTGCTTGTGTGCAGTATCTGGCTTCACCCAGTAACCCAATAACTATATATATATATATATGTGTGTGTATGTATGTGTATATATATATAATATAGATTTTTTTGTGTGTAAATGTTGTAAAATTATAGCCACACCCCCACACATGCTGGTCACGCCCACTGGAGATGTGGCCTGGAAACCCCCCTCCTCAGATCCTGCGTTTGCCCCGAGACCAATGTACTTATCCGTTCATATCCCGGGTCCCACATAACCGTTATACTAACTGCGCCACTCACCTCTCACAGCGCACGGTAACATACATCCTTCTACCGCACCTTATGTCTCTGCTCATATCTCCCCCACGGACTGCTGTCCTTCTTTATACTGTGCATTCTCCTGTTATTATATTACTTCTATATTCACCCATCACCATCAGCCACAGAACTCCCAAACCGCACCCTCTGGTCATCAAAACCTACAGTGCCCACAGTGACCCTGCGCCCCACGACCATCGCATTTCCTTTTTCATGTATTATTATTATGGTAGATTTGTAAAGCACAGTGCTCTGCATCGCCGTACAGTAGGGAAACAGGACGTACATAAAACAGGACGATACATAAAACAGGACGTACATAAAACAGGACATAAAACAGGACGTACATAAAACAGGACATAAAACGGACGTACATAAAACAGGACGTACATAAAACAGGACGTACATAAAACAGGACGTACATAAAACAGGGACGTACATAAAACAGGACGTACATAAAACAGGTCGTACATAAAACAGGGACGTACATAAAACAGGGACGTACATAAAACAGGTCGTACATAAAACAGGACGTACATAAAACAGGACGTACATAAAACAGGGACGTACATAAAACAGGGACATACAAGGTAGACAGAATAAACACAGACATGAAAACAAAGGGTGTGGAGGACCCTGCTCATTAGAGAACTTACATTGTAATTGGATGAGGGCACAGCTGGAACTAGAGGAGTGAGTGTGGCTCAGAGTGGAGATTGGGGCAGTGTGAGTGTTAGTGTGAGTAGTATCAGCAGGAGTAAGATTATCTCTAATTAAGAGATGGCTCCTCAGAGAACGTCTAACGATTGAAGCTGTGGAAGGTGTTAGACACCATGTTTGTAGCGCACATCTACTAAGCACATAGATGAACCATCTATTGCGTCCTTTTCTGCTCATCTGGCCGATATGTACAAAATGAATCGGGCACCTTTGCCGGCTGGCTTATAATTGGCGATTCTCTTTGTTTTATATTTATATCTTTCATGTAGATATTTTGCCAGCGCCTCTTAGTGTGTGAATGAGCCTGTAAAGAATTTGTATATATCACATTCCTTTGGTTTATGTCAGATGTGCATTTATTACGTCTCCATAATTGGTTCTATTTTTGCTTTTAGGTGTCCTAAAAATATAAAAATATGGTAATAATAATATCAGTATAAACGCAGTATATAGTCCTGACAAACACTAGATCAGCCCCCTCTTGGTGTCTGAGTGGTCATCACCTCTGCCCCAGTCACTGAGTCTGAGATATGAGGTGTTTGTTCTCCCTTCATAGACCCCTCATTGTCCGGTGAGGGAGAAGTAGTAATTATCCTGCAGCTGATACTGACCTGTGGGACCTGTGTCTGTGCGGTGGAGACCGGTGGGCGAGCTCCACTTACACAGCTGTGATATTACCATGTCCATAGCGTGACCACATCAGCCCTATAATACCAGACACATATGTATTACACTGTGACCTACTTGTATGTCCTGCAGGACTCCGGTCCTCACTGGGCGCTCACAGGGCATGTTTTCCATATCTCCTTGCTGGAGCTCAGGTGTATTCATCACTGACTGGCACATGGAGACCTAACACTGCATGTTTTCCATATCTCCTGGTTCAGCCTCCAGCATAAGTGATTTTATTTTATCAGCCGCACTATAGAGAAAGAATATTTGTCATGCACATCATTCCTTGCCCCACTGAAGCTGGATTTAAACTCCCAATCACACACGGAAGGGTCCATGTTAGTCAGAAGATAATGAACCTACTAGTATGTTTTTGGACTGTGGGAGGAAACCCAGACGGACACGGGGAGAACATACAAACTGTTCACAGATAGGGCCCTGGTCCGTATACATTATATAATTGTGTAACTTTCTGTACAATGTGACTTACTCCTAAACGGATCTTTCTTCAGTCACTTGTTCATTCAGATTTATAGAACCTTGTTCCCCAGTAAATGGAGCAGAGATTTACACTGTCTGTCGGTGATGGGAATGGATCCCACATTGTGGGATGGATCAGTAATTACTCCTGGGATCCAGTAAATGATGTTTTCATTGTGTGATCATTAATCTCCATATTCTGCTACTCGGTGTCATTCTCATCAGGTGGAGCTGGTTCTTCGCAGTCACGTCTGCCTCTGTGGTGACTTATTCTGTATCTTATCCTTCTTCCTTTCTTCCCAAACCAGACTGGATCTTTGGCTCCAGCCCAGATGCCAACAGCAACAAAGGCGACACAAACTGTATCAGCCGCAGCGCCAAGGAAACCAGCGAGAACCTGGAATTATCGGTGTCCTCCTCCGTTCAGGAGCAGCCGCCTCTACGCCCCAGAGAATTCCTCATCTGTATGGACGAGATCACCCACCTGCCCCAGCAGACATGACACCTACCCCCCTCTGGATGTAAGCAGGCCAGGATTTAAGGCTACACCCAGTGATTTCATACAGCCATCGGCAGTGAAAGTGATTCTTAAATTCTGGCCTGTGTGACTTGTTACATCACAATGCAAAGTTTGGGTGAATATTCCAGGAATTGTTTTATATAGTGATTTTATGACTTCTGGAGTCGTTTTGGGTTTTACAATTTTTGTAATTGAACACAATACGGGGTGTTCAGTCCTAACTGAAGGATATTTTATTGTAAGCTACAACTCTGTCTCCAGCAACATGATGAGAATCTTTTGTAACTCTTCTGAGCGCTGTATCTGCTGCGGTCGCTGTTTTGTACGACTTTCCCTCCTCGGCTTTGTGATTTTATCATTTTATTGCTGTTTTTTATTCTGTCGGTGACTAATGAAAGCTCTCTGTGATAATAATGCTTCTGGCCACGTGTCACTCTGAATAAAACGGGCGCTGGGTCAACACTGATTCGTGTTTAGGAATAATAGACATTTAATGGAGAAATCATACATTTGTTTTAGTTATTAAACACTGGAGCAACTTGTGACACTCATTGAACTTCCAGAGGCTGGTGTGCTTTGCTGGTGTTTGTAGTTCCACAAGAGCCAGTGAGCGACAGTTTGCGTATCTTTCCTCTGTAGGAACAATGATCTATATCTGTTGCTAATACTTAAACAGAACGAATGGATAACATGTCAATAGCATAAGTCAGAGATTCCACTGGGATCTCCCCCGAATGACAACTGGGAGCTGAATGCTCTGTGACTGTCGATAGATATTGTGACCTTTCTGGAGGAAACGCTGGTGTCCATCACAGCCAGTGCCCGACTTTTATTCACATCCCGTATTCAGTTTCTCCCAAAGCTTCTCATTCCTGACGCATGTGATGTTACAATGACTAATAGGAAATATGGTCGCTGGTACCAGCTGTCACTCCTGAAATATCAGAAGTTAATATATAACAGATGTATCACTATGTTTGTAATGTAAAGGATTAATAAAGATGCTTTTTGTGAATAAAACCTGTTCCATAAATCATTTTGGTTTGGATTCTCCCAGACGATGCTTTAAAAGTATTCTTCAATTTTTCAGAATAACAAACAGTCCAGGTTTTAAGGATATCCATGTTTAAATACAGATTTAATTAGTGCCTCACTTTGATTTAACCAGCTGTGCCCAAGCGTGGATCTCTTCAACACCTGAAATGTTGGGGGGCTTGAGGACTGGATTTGGGAAACACTGACCCAGTACATTATATTGAAGGGATATTATACTGAAAATCACGTCTGGACCCTTACAGAACTCCACACCATGGGCCTGATTCATTAAGGATCTTAACTTGAGATACTTCTTATTTCAGTCTCCTGGACAAAACCATGTTACAATGCAAGGGGTGCAAATGAAGATTTTGTTTTGCACATAAGTTAATTACTGTCTGTTTTTCATGTAGACTGAAATAAGAAGTATCTCAAGTTAAGATCCTTAATGAATCAGGCCCCATATCTTTCCTGCAATGTAAAGAATTACCACTAGGGGCAGACATGAGTCCTGCTGATGAATGAAATCTTCTGATTTCCAGATTATTAGGACACAAATATGACACATTCCAGCAAACTAACATGTAAGAAGGATTATAATGTAGGTTATATTTCAGCAACAATAACTCATTATTGTGATCTGTGCAACTAAACTAAGATTCAGTGGATTCTATACTTTACCTGGGATCAGCCCATGACAGAATATAGAACACAGTGATATGACGGACGGCAGAAGAAGGATGTTATTGTAGACACGTCACAAAACTAACAGATCAACTAGAATAAAACACTTATTATTATCAGCACTTACAATTGGAAATCTGTGAATATATCTAACAAAATGATAATCTGAGGTATTAGTTCATATCTAGATCAAAACATTAATCTTATATCCCAGCGTCAGGTAGTTCCTGCAAGTTCTACACTGACGTCAAATACCCTGGAATGCAGGTAACAGAGACAGGAGGAAACACACACAAATAAGGAGCTAACTGCTGGGAGCCCCAATTTATCTTCACCCCTGAACCCCTCAGTTTTGTCTCTGGAGAAGATTCCAATGAATTGAGTGAAATCTTCTCCAATCCTCTAGAGGGATAAAACATCTGCAGACAGTGTGTGTCGGAGATTCGGATGACTGAAGGATGGACAGAGGTTGGTTCCCTTAAGATCTCGGTTTCTGGATTAGATTTGGTATCTCCAGCACCTGTAAATAAAGAACTCAGGGAAATGTATCACCTAACGTTTCCGAGAGATCGATCTGATGTCTTCAGAACGTACGAAGTCTACATTTTCTGACTCATAGCTTTATTCATAAAGAAGTAAAATAAGTAAAGTTTCTACTACATGAACATTTTACAGTATGTAACATTTCTCCTGTAAGAATATTCTGCTCCGTGTGGAACATCATCATCATCTTCATTTATTTGGTTTTGCTCTTTGAGGTCCTCATGAAGCCTGAAGAGACCATAGGAAGTTCTGTTTAGGTGCAGATCCTCAGGTACTACGTTGTATCTCTATGAATACAGGAGAACCCGTCTATCTCCTGTACAAGAAGCTATAGCAGCAGGGATGATCTGCTTGTGTCACGTGACTGACAATCAGATCGGTGAACATATAGGTGACCAAATTGCCCTCATCTGGTTGTTCAGGCCCTGCCATTCTCTCCTGCACTGTCCCATGGGCCCATGTTTACCTCCATAGTCCATAACTTCAGTTTAGACTATGATTTGGAATAAGAATTGAGGGCTGAAATAAGATCAAAGGCAATTTTAAAGCGGAGACTGTATCAGTAAACTGGATTATTCTCTGGGATCAATAGATAACTATGGAGTACGCCCATCTGATGTCATAGGGGAGGGGTAGACAGGGTCTATAAGTTGGATGGGTGGAGAATTAAACAGTCTCTGTAGTCTGGACATTGTCTGAAAAGATCCTTCATGGCGTCTTCTCACCAGCAGAGATTGGGGTCGCCATTAAGATGGAATTTCCATCTTGTTGATGTAAATCATCCGGTTCAGAACGTTACAGATCAGATTGGTCAAAGTTTTCTGTTTCATTCTCCTAAAGCACAAAATGATCTTCAGGCCACGGAGAGGTCGCAGTGAAGGTAGAATCCCCACATACGTCTCATCTGAGAAAGACTTTATCTCCCGTTATATCCTGATTCATTACTGTGCGGCAGAGAGCCGGGTGAAGAACCATCTTCCTAATGAAAGATAAACTAAACTAACTATTTTTCTTCTCTTAAAATGCTACAAAAAGAAAATATAGACTTATAGGAAACTCTAAGAGTACTTTAAGAATATGATATAACTGATAGTTCCCAGGATAGAACTGTGCGGAGTAGACGCAGCGCTAGTAGATCTAGGTGGGGAAAGCGTCACCTCTGAATATTGTGAAGAACAATTGGTGGAACCATCAATATGAAACATGTTACAGGGTGATATCGGCTGTATCTCCAGGGTACCAGAGAACCATTTTAGTTTTATAATGTATCATATAATGTCATTATCACTATAAGGATCGGTTTAGATCAGTGTCCGCTGATCACATAGAAAAATTTGACTTATCTGGGATCTTTAAATACAGAACCGAGAGAGATTCCTCTAACCAGACAGAGAGGACAAGACCGTGTCCTAGGAATACAGCAAATCAATTCTGGAGAATTACCAGATGCAACAACTTGTTCCAGTTCATGGAGCCCCCATGACGCAGCTGCACCAGGGCCCGAGTGTTACGGTGCTGGTAGTTACAGGTCGATAGTCAGAGCAGGCCTGTACACGACCAGATGCTGAGTCTACTAGGTTCAGAATAAGGAGGCAAGACACAATGTAGTTCTTCAAAACTTCAATGAAAAACATATATATATATATATATATATAAATATGCAGATGATGATATGCAGATGTCAATTAGCCACGGCGGAGCGTGACAAAGTGGTAAACACAATAGGAGTCTATTCACAGCACAGATGATAATATGCAGGTGTCCAATAGCCACGGCAGAGCGTGACAAGGATAAACACAATAACAGTCTTGTTATATGCACATGAACAGACTTGCAGCAGGCTGTGAATCAGTAGAGGCACAATAGAGAGAAAACAAAGTCTTGGTAATATGCACAAGATGATACTTGCAGCAAGGAAATCCCAGTAGAAGTGCTCCAGCACTAGGTAGAGAACTGAAACTCATACACAGGATACACAGGAAGACACAGGATACACAGGAAGACACAGGATACACAGGAATCAGGCTAGCAACAAGTTGCACTGACAGTGAGCAGATGTCAGTGCGGAGTTTAAATAGAGCAGGTAAAGTGACCACGCCCTGAGGGTGAGTCATGTGATGCACAGAAAAACAGAGCAGACAGGGAAAGTAACAAAACCTGGTCAGGATTGTTACACCGAGGTTACTATCGGGGGCCCGAGGCGCTGGACTAACGTCACTCTCTCTTTATATCTCGTTGCCAGACATCACAACGTCCATCCTTCATTGTGAGACCACCGGCTTCATCCTGTACACGTCTCTCCCACACTGCTGCATGTCTTAAATTCATCACAGAGTTAGAGGACATGGGCTCTATATATGTGTGGTAGTTTTCTGTGTTGTAAAGGTTTGTATACATTGGTTGAAGTACGCTGTCCCATGTAAAGTCCTTCTGGAGCTAGAAAAATGTTCTGAGGCCTCTTCTTAAATGAGAAACCTGCTCTTCCAATCTCGTACTCACCCAGGACCCCCCGACCCCCCCAGCTCTTCCCCCCACATACACTGACATATGCACCTAGTCTGCACTCACCAAGGAACCCCCCCGACCCCCACATACGCTGCTATAAGCACCTAGTCTGCACTCACCAAGGACCCCCCCCAGATCTCCCCCCACATACACTGACATATGCACCTAGTCTGCACTCACCAAGGACCCCCCCAGCTCCTCCCCCACATACGCTGCTATAAGCACCTAGTCTGCACTCACCAAGGACCCCCCAGCTCCTCCCCCCCACATACACTGACATATGCATCTAGTCTGCACTCACCAAGGACCCCCCAGCTCTTCCCCACATACACTGACATATGCACCTAGTCTGCACTCACCAATGACCCCCCCCAGCTCTTCCCCCCACAATACACTGACATATGCACCTAGTCTGCCACTCACCAATGACCCCCCCCAGCTCTTCCCCCCACATACACTGACATAAGCACCTAGTCTGCCTCACCAAGGACCCCCCCAGCTCTTCCCCCCACATACACTGACATATGCACCTAGTCTGCACTCACCAAGGACCCCCCCAGCTCCTCCCCCCACATACACTGACATATGCACCTAGTCTGCACTCACCAATGACCCCCCCAGCTCTTCCCCCCACATACACTGACATATGCATCTAGTCTGCACTCACCAAGGACCCCCCCAGCTCTTCCCCCCACATACACTGACATATGCACCTAGTCTGCACTCACCAATGACCCCCCCCCCAGCTCTTCCCCCACATACTCTGACATATGCACCTAGTCTGCACTCACCAAGGACCCCCCCAGCTCTTCCCCCCACATACACTGACATATGCACCTAGTCTGCACTCACCAAGGAACCCCCAGCTCCTCCCCCCACCTACACTGACATATGCACCTAGTCTGCACTCACCAAGGACCACCCTGTACTGTGGAAGGAACATGGAAATGACTCTTAATACATCAGAATTATGATTTATATTAGGTTTTATAGGAGTAATAATTAATCTGGTGCAGATTTCAATCTATTGATCTGTTAGGACCTTAAAGCTGTGTACACACTACAGGTTTGTCATTCAATTATTGCCATGATCATGTTTTATTTTACCAAAATATATCACATCTATTGATTTGGTTTTGTAAACTTCCTAAAAGTCACAATCAACACGATGTTGGGCACATGTGGCAGTGTGCACGCACTCACCACCAGCAGTGTAGGCAGATATCTGTACAGGGTACAGAGTCAGGATCTTCTCAGCAGATGGTTATGAGAGATGAAGATCACAGATCTGATGGTAAATCATGTAGGTGTGTACACAGGGATCTACATGATCATCGGGACTGTCAGTCGTTGGTGAGATCATTACAGATATTGCATCTAAAGCATGATTACATAGGTGTGTACCCAGCCTCAGAGTGGGCACTGGTCACCAGTGGGCACTGGTCACCTGAAAATGACATTAAGTAGGAAATAATTCCCCTCACATAACCGAGAATTAAGTATAAATTTGATGGTGATTATTTGCTGGACAATAGCGCAGATAAATAATGTAAATCTCAGTGTTACATAATATTGTAAATATGTTTTACATAAAAACAAATGAACAAGTCTGCACTAATGTCAGGAATAGAGGAACTGAGCATTTAATGTAACTGGGAACTTCTATCTGTATATCTGACTGATGAAGTCTATGCCGGAGATTCCTCCATCTCGTCCTTCAGAAGTTGTGGCTGATGACAAACACAAGTGACA
>NW_027448655.1:0-17866 GCF_038048845.1 Mixophyes fleayi
TGAAAGTGAGAAAGGAATGAAAAAAAGCTTTGTTTTTGTACGGCAATGAAGAAATGACTATGTTTTGCGATTTCTCCTGCTCAGAAAGATTTAGAAAGTTGATAATTGTGGGCAATGTTAGAAATGTCATGAGAAACAAGAATTATGTAAAAGGATTGATGTAAATCATTGTTTTTTAAGAGAAAGTAAGAAAGGAATGAAAAAAAAGCTTTGTTTTTGTACGGCAATGAAGAAATGACTATGTTTTGCGATTTCTCCTCCTGCTCAGAAAGATTTAGAAAGTTGATAATTGTGGGCAATGTTAGAAATGTCATGAGAAACAAGAATTATGTAAAAGGATTGATGTAAATCATTGTTTCTAAGAGAAAGTGAGACAGTATTGCAAAAAAGCGTTGTTTTTGGACGGCAATGAAGAAATGACTATGTTTTGCGATTTCTCCTGCTCAGAAAGACTTAGAAAGTTGATAATTGTGGGCAATGTTAGAAATGTCATGAGAAATAAAAATTACGTAAAAGGATTCATGTAAATCATTGTTTGTAAGAGAAATTGAGACAGGAATGCAAAAAAGCGTTGTTTTTGTACGGCAATGAAGAAATGACTATGTTTTGCGATTACTCGTGCTCAGAAGGACTTAGAAAGTTGATAATTGTTGGCAATGTTAGAAATGTCATGAGAAACAAGAATTATGTAAAAGGATTGATGTAAATCATTGTTTCTAAGAGAAAGTGAGACAGGAATGCAAAAAAGCGTTGTTTTTGGACGGCAATGAAGAAATGACTATGTTTTGCAATTTCTCCTGCTCAGAAAGACTTAGAAAGTTGATACTTGTGGGCAATGTTAGAAATGTCATGAGAAACAAGAATTATGTAAAAGGATTGATGTAAATCATTGTTTCTAAGAGAAAGTGAGACAGGAATGCAAAAAAGCGTTGTTTTTGGACGGCAATGAAGAAATGACTATGTTTTGCGATTACTCGTGCTCAGAGGGACTTAGAAAGTTGATAATTGTTGGCAATGTTAGAAATGTCATGAGAAACAAGAATTATGTAAAAGGATTGATGTAAATCATTGTTTCTAAGAGAAAGTGAGACAGGAATGCAAAAAAGCGTTGTTTTTGGACGGCAATGAAGAAATGACTATGTTTTGCGATTTCTCCTGCTCAGAAAGACTTACAAAGTTGATAATTGTGGGCAATGTTAGAAATGTCATGAGAAACAAGAATTATGTAAAAGGATTGATGTAAATCATTGTTTACAAGAGAAAGTGAGACAGGAATGCAAAAAAGCGTTGTTTTTGTACGGCAATGAAGAAATGACTATGTTTTGCGATTTCTCCTGCTCAGAAAGACTTAGAAAGTTGATAATTGTGGGCAATGTTAGAAATGTCATGAGAAACAAGAATTATGTAAAAGGATTGATGTAAATCATTGTTTCTAAGAGAAAGTGAGACAGGAATGCAAAAAAGCGTTGTTTTTGTACGGCAATGAAAAATAACTATGTTTTGCGATTTCTCCTGCTCAGAAAGACTTAGAAAGTTGATAATTGTGGGCAATGTTAGAAATGTCATGAGAAACAAGAATTATGTAAAAGGATTGATGTAAATCATTGTTTCTAAGAGAAAGTGAGACAGGAATGCAAAAAAGCGTTGTTTTTGGACGGCAATGAAGAAATGACTATGTTTTGCGATTTCTCGTGCTCAGAAACACTTAGAAAGTTGATAATTGTGGGCAATGTTAGAAATGTCATAAGAAACAAGAATTATGTAAAAGGATTGATGTAAATCATTGTTTCTAAGAGAAAGTGAGACAGGAATGCAAAAAAGCGTTGTTTTTGGACGGCAATGAAGAAATGACTATGTTTTGCGATTTCTACTGCTCAGAAAGACTTAGAAAGTTGATAATTGTGGGCAATGTTAGAAATGTCATGAGAAACAAGAATTATGTAAAAGGATTGATGTAAATCATTGTTTCTAAGAGAAAGTGAGACAGGAATGCAAAAAAGCGTTGTTTTTGGACGGCAATGAAGAAATGACTATGTTTTGCGATTTCTCCTGCTCAGAAAGACTTAGAAAGTTGATAATTGTTGGCAATGTTAGAAATGTCATGAGAAACAAGAATTATGTAAAAGGATTGATGTAAATCATTGTTTCTAAGAGAAAGTGAGACAGAAATGCAAAAAAAGCGTTATTTTTGTACGGCAATGAAGAAATGACTATGTTTTGCGATTTCTCCTGCTCAGAAAGACTTAGAAAGTTGATAATTGTGGGCAATGTTAGAAATGTCATAAGAAACAAGAATTATGTAAAAGGATTGATGTAAATCATTGTTTCTAAGTCGAAGTGAGACAGGAATCCAAAAAAACGTTGTTTTTGTACGGCAATGAAGAAATGACTATATTTTTCGATTTCTCCTGCTCAGAAAGACTTAGAAAGTTGATAACTGTGGGCAATGTTAGAAATGTCATGAGAAACAAGAATTATGTAAAAGGATAGATGTAAATCATTGTTTCTAAGAGAAAGTGAGACAGGAATGCAAAAAAGCGTTGTTTTTGGACGGCAATGAAGAAATGACTATGTTTTGCGATTTCTCCTGCTCAGAAAGACTTAGAAAGTTGATAATTGTGGGCAATGTTGGAAATGTCATGAGAAACAAGAATTATGTAAAAGGATTGATGTAAATCATTGTTACTAAGAGAAAGTGAGACAGGAATGCAAAAAAGCGTTGTTTTTGTACGGCAATGAAGAAATGACTATGTTTTGCGATTTCTCCTGCTCAGAAAGACTTAGAAAGTTGATAATTGTGGGCAATGTTAGAATTGTCATGAGAAACAAGAATTATGTAAAAGGATTGATGTAAATCATTGTTTCTAAAAGAAAGTAAGACAGGAATGCAAAAAAGCGTTGTTTTTGGACGGCAATGAAGAAATGACTATGTTTTGCGATTTCTCCTGCTCAGAAAGACTTAGAAAGTTGATAATTGTGGGCAATGTTAGAAATGTCATTCGAAACAAGAATTATGTAAAAGGATTGATGTAAATCATTGTTTCTAAGAGAAAGTGAGACAGGAATGCAAAAAAGCGTTGTTTTTGGACGGCAATGAAGAAATGACTATGTTTTGCGATTACTCGTGCTCAGAGGGACTTAGAAAGTTGATAATTGTTGGCAATGTTAGAAATGTCATGAGAAACAAGAATTATGTAAAAGGATTGATGTAAATCATTGTTTCTAAGAGAAAGTGAGACAGGAATGCAAAAAAGCGTTGTTTTTGGACGGCAATGAAGAAATGACTATGTTTTGCGATTTCTCCTGCTCAGAAAGACTTACAAAGTTGATAATTGTGGGCAATGTTAGAAATGTCATGAGAAACAAGAATTATGTAAAAGGATTGATGTAAATCATTGTTTACAAGAGAAAGTGAGACAGGAATGCAAAAAAGCGTTGTTTTTGTACGGCAATGAAGAAATGACTATGTTTTGCGATTTCTCCTGCTCAGAAAGACTTAGAAAGTTGATAATTGTGGGCAATGTTAGAAATGTCATGAGAAACAAGAATTATGTAAAAGGATTGATGTAAATCATTGTTTCTAAGAGAAAGTGAGACAGGAATGCAAAAAAGCGTTGTTTTTGTACGGCAATGAAAAAATAACTATGTTTTGCGATTTCTCCTGCTCAGAAAGACTTAGAAAGTTGATAATTGTGGGCAATGTTAGAAATGTCATGAGAAACAAGAATTATGTAAAAGGATTGATGTAAATCATTGTTTCTAAGAGAAAGTGAGACAGGAATGCAAAAAAGCGTTGTTTTTGGACGGCAATGAAGAAATGACTATGTTTTGCGATTTCTCGTGCTCAGAAACACTTAGAAAGTTGATAATTGTGGGCAATGTTAGAAATGTCATAAGAAACAAGAATTATGTAAAAGGATTGATGTAAATCATTGTTTACAAGAGAAAGTGAGACAGGAATGCAAAAAAGCGTTGTTTTTGTACGGCAATGAAGAAATGACTATGTTTTGCAATTTCTCCTGCTCAGAAAGACTTAGAAAGTTGATAATTGTGGGCAATGTTAGAAATGTCATGAGAAACAAGAATTATGTAAAAGGAATGATGTAAATCATTGTTTCTAAGAGAAAGTGAGACAGGAATGCAAAAAAAGCGTTGTTTTTGGACGGCAATGAAGAAATGACTATGTTTTGCGATTTCTCCTGCTCAGAAAGACTTAGAAAGTTGATAATTGTTGGCAATGTTAGAAATGTCATGAGAAACAAGAATTATGTAAAAGGATTGATGTAAATCATTGTTTCTAAGAGAAAGGGAGACAGGAATGAAAAAAAGCGTTGTTTTTGGACGGCAATGAAGAAATGACTATGTTTTGCGATTTCTCCTGCTCAGAAAGACTTAGAAAGTTGATAATTGTGGGCAATGTTAGAAATGTCATGAGAAACAAGAATTATGTAAAAGGATTGATGTAAATCATTGTTTCTAAGAGAAATTGAGACAGGAATGAAAAAAAGCGTTGTTTTGTACGGCAATGAAGAAATGACTATGTTTTGCGATTTCTCCTGCTCAGAAAGACTTAGAAAGTTGATAATTGTGGGCAATGTTAGAAATGTCATGAGAAACAAGAATTATGTAAAAGGATTGATGTAAATCATTGTTTCTTAGACGAAGTGAGACAGGAATGCAAAAAAGCGTTGTTTTTGTACGGCAATAAAGAAATGACTATGTTTTGCGATTTCTCCTGCTCAGAAAGACTTAGAAAGTTGATAATTGTGGGCAATGTTAGAAATGTCATGAGAAACAAGAATTATGTAAAAGGATTGATGTAAATCATTGTTTCTAAGAGAAAGTGAGACAGTATTGCAAAAAAGCTTTGTTTTTTTACGGCAATGAAGAAATGACTATGTTTTGCGATTTCTCCTGCTCAGAAAGACTTAGAAAGTTGATAATTGTGGGCAATGTTAGAAATGTCATGAGAAACAAGAATTATGTAAAAGGATTGATGTAAATCATTGTTTCTAAGAGAAAGTGAGACAGGAATGCAAAAAAGCGTTGTTTTTGTGCGGCAATGAAGAAATGACTATGTTTTGCAATTTCTCCTGCTCAGAAAGACTTAGAAAGTTGATAATTGTGGGCAATGTTAGAAATGTCATGAGAAACAAGAATTATGTAAAAGGATTGATGTCAATCATTGTTTCTAAGAGAAAGTGAGACAGGAATGCAAAAAAGCGTTGTTTTTGGACGGCAATGAAGAAATGACTATGTTAGAAATGTCATGAGAAACAACAATTATGTAAAAGGATTGATGTAAATCATTGTTTCTAAGAGAAAGTGAGACAGGAATGCACAAAAGCGTTGTTTTTGGACGGCAATGAAAAAATGACTATATTTTGCGATTTCCCATGCTCAGAAAGACTTAGAAAGTTGATAATTGTGGGCAATGTTAGAAATGTCATGAGAAACAAGAATTATGTAAAAGGATTGATGTAAATCATTGTTTCTAAGAGAAAGTGAGACAGGAATGCAAAAAAGCTTTGTTTTTGTACGGCAATGAAGAAATGACTATGTTTTGCGATTTCTCCTGCTCAGAAAGACTTAGAAAGTTGATAATTGTGGGCAATGTTAGAAATGTCATGAGAAACAAGAATTATGTAAAAGGATTGATGTAAATCATTGTTTCTAAGAGAAAGTGAGACAGGAATGCAAAAAAGCGTTGTTTTTGGACGGCAATGAAGAAATGACTATGTTTTGCGATTTCTCCTGCTCAGAAAGACTTAGAAAGTTGATAATTGTTGGCAATGTTAGAAATGTCATGAGAAACAAGAATTATGTAAAAGGATTGATGTAAATCATTGTTTCTAAGAGAAAGTGAGACAGGAATGCAAAAAAGCGTTGTTTTTGGACGGCAATGAAGAAATGACTATGTTTTGCGATTTCTCCTGCTCAGAAAGACTTAGAAAGTTGATAATTGTTGGCAATGTTAGAAATGTCATGAGAAACAAGAATTATGTAAAAGGATTGATGTAAATCATTGTTTCTAAGAGAAAGTGAGACAGGAATGCAAAAAAGCGTTGTTTTTGGACGGCAATGAAGAAATGACTATGTTTTGCGATTTCTCCTGCTCAGAAAGACTTAGAAAGTTGATAATTGTGGGCAATGTTAGAAATGTCATGAGAAACAAGAATTATGTAAAAGGATTGATGCAAATCATTGTTTACAAGAGAAAGTGAGACAGGAATGCAAAAAAGCGTTGTTTTTGTACGGCAATGAAGAAATGACTATGTTTTGCAATTTCTCCTGCTCAGAAAGACTTAGAAAGTTGATAATTGTTGGCAATGTTAGAAATGTCATGAGAAACAAGAATTATGTAAAAGGATTGATGTAAATCATTGTTTCTTAGACGAAGTGAGACAGGAATGCAAAAAAGCGTTGTTTTTGTACGGCAATGAAGAAATGACTATGTTTTGCGATTTCTCCTGCTCAGAAAGACTTAGAAAGTTGATAATTGTGGGCAATGTTAGAAATGTCATGAGAAACAAGAATTATGTAAAAGGATTGATGCAAATCATTGTTTACAAGAGAAAGTGAGACAGGAATGCAAAAAAGCGTTGTTTTTGTACGGCAATGAAGAAATGACTATGTTTTGCAATTTCTCCTGCTCAGAAAGACTTAGAAAGTTGATAATTGTGGGCAATGTTAGAAATGTCATGAGAAACAAGAATTATGTAAAAGGATTGATGTAAATCATTGTTTCTAAGAGAAAGTGAGACAGGAATGCAAAAAAGCGTTGTTTTTGGACGGCAATGAAGAAATGACTATGTTAGAAATGTCATGAGAAACAAGAATTATGTAAAAGGATAGATGTAAATCATTGTTTCTAAGAGAAAGTGAGACAGGAATGCAAAAAAGCGTTGTTTTTGGACGGCAATGAAGAAATGACTATGTTTTGCGATTTCTCCTGCTCAGAAAGACTTAGAAAGTTGATAATTGTGGGCAATGTTAGAAATGTCATGAGAAATAAGAATTATGTAAAAGGATTGATGTAAATCATTGTTTCTAAGAGAAAGTGAGACAGGAATTCAAAAAAGCGTTGTTTTTGGACTAAAATAAAGAAATGACTATGTTTTGCGATTTCTCCTGCTCAGAAAGACTTAGAAAGTTGATAATTGTGGGCAATGTTAGAAATGTCATGAGAAACAAAAATTATGTAAAAGGATTGATGTAAATCATTGTTTCTAAGAGAAAGTGAGACAGGAATTCAAAAAAGCGTTGTTTTTGGACTAAAATAAAGAAATTACTATGTTTTGCGATGTCTCCTGCTCAGAAAGACTTAGAAAGTTGATAATTGTGGGCAATGTTAGAAATGTCATGAGAAACAAGAATTATGTAAAAGGATTGATGTAAATCATTGTTTCTAAGAGAAAGTGAGACAGGAATGCAAAAAAGCGTTGTTTTTGGACGGCAATGAAGAAATGACTATGTTTTGCGATTTCTCCTGCTCAGAAAGACTTAGAAAGTTGATAATTGTTGGCAATGTTAGAAATGTCATGAGAAACAAGAATTATGTAAAAGGATTGATGTAAATCATTGTTTCTAAGAGAAAGTGAGACAGTATTGCAAAAAAGCGTTGTTTTTGTACGGCAATAAAGAAATGACTATGTTTTGCAATTTCTCCTGCTCAGAAAGACTTAGAAAGTTGATAATTGTGGTCAATGTTAGAAATGATATGAGAAACAAGAATTATGTAAAAGGATTGATGTAAATCATTGTTTCTAAGAGAAAGTGAGACAGGAATGCAAAAAAGCGTTGTTTTTGGACGGCAATGAAGAAATGACTATGTTAGAAATGTCATGAGAAACAAGAATTATGTAAAAGGATTGATGTAAATCATTGTTTCTAAGAGAAAGTGAGACAGGAATGCAAAAAAGCGTTGTTTTTGGACGGCAATGAAGAAATGACTATGTTTTGCGATTTCTCCTGCTCAGAAAGACTTAGAAAGTTGATAATTGTGGGCAATGTTAGAAATGTCATGAGAAACAAGAATTATGTAAAAGGATTGATGTAAATCATTGTTTCTAAAAGAAAGTAAGACAGGAATGCAAAAAAGCGTTGTTTTTGGACTAAAATGAAGAAATGACTATGTTTTGCGATTTCTCCTGCTCAGAAAGACTTAGAAAGTTGATAATTGTGGGCAATGTTAGAAATGTCATGAGAAACAAGAATTATGTAAAAGGATTGATGTAAATCATTGTTTCTAAGAGAAAGTGAGACAGGAATGCAAAAACGCATTGTTTTTGGACGGCAATGAAGAAATGACTATGTTTTGCGATTTCTCCTGCTCAGAAAGACTTAGAAAGTTGATAATTGTTGGCAATGTTAGAAATGTCATGAGAAACAAGAATTATGTAAAAGGATTGATGTAAATCAGTGTTTCTAAGAGAAAGTGAGACAGTATTGCAAAAAAGCGTTGTTTTTGTACGGCAATGAAGAAATGACTATGTTTTGCAATTTCTCCTGCTCAGAAAGACTTAGAAAGTTGATAATTGTGGGCAATGTTAGAAATGTCATGAGAAACAAGAATTATGTAAAAGGATTGATGTAAATCATTGTTTCTAAGAGAAAGTGAGACAGGAATGCAAAAAAGCGTTGTTTTTGGACGGCAATGAAGAAATGACTATGTTTTGCGATTTCTCCTGCTCAGAAAGACTTAGAAAGTTGATAATTGTGGGCAATGTTAGAAATGTCATGAGAAACAAGAATTATGTAAAAGGATTGATGTAAATCATTGTTTCTAAGAGAAAGTGAGACAGGAATGCAAAAAAGTGTTGTTTTTGGACGGCAATGAAGAAATGACTATGTTTTGCGATTTCTCCTGCTCAGAAAGACTTAGAAAGTTGATAATTGTTGGCAATGTTAGAAATGTCATGAGAAACAAGAATTATGTAAAAGGATTGATGTAAATCATTGTTTCTAAGAGAAAGTGAGACAGGAATGCAAAAAAGCGTTGTTTTTGGACGGCAATGAAGAAATGACTATGTTAGAAATGTCATGAGAAACAACAATTATGTAAAAGGATTGATGTAAATCATTGTTTCTAAGAGAAAGTGAGACAGGAATGCAAAAAAGCGTTGTTTTTGGACGGCAATGAAAAAATGACTATATTTTGCGATTTCCCATGCTCAGAAAGACTTAGAAAGTTGATAATTGTTGGCAATGTTAGAAATGTCATGAGAAACAAGAATTATGTAAAAGGATTGATGTAAATCATTGTTTCTAAGAGAAAGTGAGACAGGAATGCAAAAAAGCGTTGTTTTTGGACGGCAATGAAGAAATGACTATGTTTTGCGATTTCTCCTGCTCAGAAAGACTTAGAAAGTTGATAATTGTGGGCAATGTTAGAAATGTCATGAGAAACAAGAATTATGTAAAAGGATTGATGCAAATCATTGTTTACAAGAGAAAATGAGACAGGAATGCAAAAAAGCGTTGTTTTTGTACGGCAATGAAGAAATGACTATGTTTTGCAATTTCTCCTGCTCAGAAAGACTTAGAAAGTTGATAATTGTGGGCAATGTTAGAAATGTCATGGGAAACAAGAATTATGTAAAAGGATTGATGTAAATCATTGTTTCTAAGAGAAAGTGAGACAGGAATGCAAAAAAGCGTTGTTTTTGGACGGCAATGAAGAAATGACTATGTTAGAAATGTCATGAGAAACAAGAATTATGTAAAAGGATAGATGTAAATCATTGTTTCTAAGAGAAAGTGAGACAGGAATGCAAAAAAGCGTTGTTTTTTGACGGCAATGAAGAAATGACTATGTTTTGCGATTTCTCCTGCTCAGAAAGACTTAGAAAGTTGATAATTGTGGGCAATGTTAGAAATGTCATGAGAAACAAGAATTATGTAAAAGGATTGATGTAAATCATTGTTTCTAAGAGAAAGTGAGACAGGAATTCAAAAAAGCATTGTTTTTGGACTAAAATAAAGAAATGACTATGTTTTGCGATTTCTCCTGCTCAGAAAGACTTAGAAAGTTGATAATTGTGGGCAATGTTAGAAATGTCTTGAGAAACAAAAATTATGTAAAAGGATTGATGTAAATCATTGTTTCTAAGAGAAAGTGAGACAGGAATTCAAAAAAGCGTTGTTTTTGGACTAAAATAAAGAAATTACTATGTTTTGCGATGTCTCCTGCTCAGAAAGACTTAGAAAGTTGATAATTGTGGGCAATGTTAGAAATGTCATGAGAAACAAGAATTATGTAAAAGGATTGATGTAAATCATTGTTTCTAAGAGAAAGTGAGACAGGAATGCAAAAAAGCGTTGTTTTTGGACGGCAATGAAGAAATGACTATGTTTTGCGATTTCTCCTGCTCAGAAAGACTTAGAAAGTTGATAATTGTTGGCAATGTGAGAAATGTCATGAGAAACAAGAATTATGTAAAAGGATTGATGTAAATCATTGTTTCTAAGAGAAAGTGAGACAGTATTGCAAAAAAGCGTTGTTTTTGGACGGCAATGAAGAAATGACTATGTTAGAAATGTCATGAGAAACAAGAATTATGTAAAAGGATTGATGTAAATCATTGTTTCTAAGAGAAAGTGAGACAGGAATGCAAAAAAGCGTTGTTTTTGGACGGCAATGAAGAAATGACTATGTTTTGCGATTTCTCCTGCTCAGAAAGACTTAGAAAGTTGATAATTGTGGGCAATGTTAGAAATGTCATGAGAAACAAGAATTATGTAAAAGGATTGATGTAAATCATTGTTTCTAAGAGAAAGTGAGAAAGGAATGCAAAAAAGCGATGTTTTTGTACGGCAATGAAGAAATGACTATGTTTTGCGATTTCTCCTGCTCAGAAAGACTTAGAAAGTTGATAATTGTGGGCAATGTTAGAATTGTCATGAGAAACAAGAATTATGTAAAAGGATTGATGTAAATCATTGTTTCTAAAAGAAAGTAAGACAGGAATGCAAAAAAGCGTTGTTTTTGGACTAAAATGAAGAAATGACTATGTTTTGCGATTTCTCCTGCTCAGAAAGACTTAGAAAGTTGATAATTGTGGGCAATGTTAGAAATGTCATGAGAAACAAGAATTATGTAAAGGATTGATGTAAATCATTGTTTCTAAGAGAAAGTGAGACAGGAATGCAAAAACGCATTGTTTTTGGACGGCAATGAAGAAATGACTATGTTTTGCGATTTCTCCTGCTCAGAAAGACTTAGAAAGTTGATAATTGTTGGCAATGTTAGAAATGTCATGAGAAACAAGAATTATGTAAAATGATTGATGTAAATCATTGTTTCTAAGAGAAAGTGAGACAGTATTGCAAAAAAGCGTTGTTTTTGTACGGTAATGAAGAAATGACTATGTTTTGCAATTTCTCCTGCTCAGAAAGACTTAGAAAGTTGATAATTGTGGGCAATGTTAGAAATGTCATGAGAAACAAGAATTATGTAAAAGGATTGATGTAAATCATTGTTTCTAAGAGAAAGTGAGACAGGAATGCAAAAAAGTGTTGTTTTTGGACGGCAATGAAGAAATGACTATGTTTTGCGATTTCTCCTGCTCAGAAAGACTTAGAAAGTTGATAATTGTTGGCAATGTTAGAAATGTCATGAGAAACAAGAATTATGTAAAAGGATTGATGTAAATCATTGTTTCTAAGAGAAAGTGAGACAGGAATGCAAAAAAGCGTTGTTTTTGGATGGCAATGAAGAAATGACTATGTTTTGCGATTTCTCCTGCTCAGAAAGACTTAGAAAGTTGATAATTGTGGGCAATGTTTGAAATGTCATGAGAAACAAGAATTATGTAAAAGGATTGATGTAAATCATTGTTTCTAAGAGAAAGTGAGACAGGAATGCAAAAAAGCGTTGTTTTTGGACGGCAATGAAGAAATGACTATGTTTTGCGATTTCTCCTGCTCAGAAAGACTTAGAAAGTTGATAATTGTGGGCAATGTTAGAAATGTCATGAGAAACAAGAATTATGTAAAAGGTTTGATGCAAATCATTGTTTCTAAGAGAAAGTGAGACAGGAATGCAAAAAAGCGTTGTTTTTGGACGGCAATGAAGAAATGACTATGTTTTGCGATTTCTCCTGCTCAGAAAGACTTAGAAAGTTGATAATTGTGGGCAATGTTAACAATGTCATGAGAAACAAGAATTATGTAAAAGGTTTGATGTAAATCATTGTTTCTAAGAGAAAGTGAGACAGAAATGCAAAAAAGCGTTGTTTTTGGACGGCAATGAAGAAATGACTATGTTTTGCGATTTCTCCTGCTCAGAAAGACTTAGAAAGTTGATAATTGTGGGCAATGTTAGAAATGTCATGAGAAACAAGAATTATGTAAAAGGATTGATGTAAATCATTGTTTCTAAGAGAAAGTGAGACAGAAATGCAAAAAAGCGTTGTTTTTGGACGGCAATGAAGAAATGACTATGTTTTGCGATTTCTCCTGCTCAGAAAGACTTAGAAAGTTGATAATTGTGGGCAATGTTAGAAATGTCATGAGAAACAAGAATTATGTAAAAGGATTGATGTAAATCATTGTTTCTAAGAGAAAGTGAGACAGGAATGCAAAAAAGCGTTGTTTTTGGACGGCAATGAAGAAATGACTATGTTTTGCGATTTCTCCTGCTCAGAAAGACTTAGAAAGTTGATAATTGTGGGCAATGTTAGAAATGTCATGAGAAACAAGAATTATGTAAAATGTTTGATGTAAATCATTGTTTCTAAGAGAAAGTGAGACAGGAATGCAAAAAAGCGTTGTTTTTGGACGGCAATGAAGAAATGACTATGTTTTGCGATTTCTCCTGCTCAGAAAGACTTAGAAAGTTGATAATTGTGGGCAATGTTAGAAATGTCATGAGAAACAAGAATTATGTAAAAGGTTTGATGTAAATCATTGTTTCTAAGAGAAAGTGAGACAGGAATGCAAAAAAGCGTTGTTTTTGGACGGCAATGAAGAAATGACTATGTTTTGCGATTTCTCCTGCTCAGAAAGACTTAGAAAGTTGATAATTGTGGGCAATGTTAGAAATGTCATGAGAAACAAGAATTATGTAAAAGGATTGATGTAAATCATTGTTTCTAAGAGAAAGTGAGACAGAAATGCAAAAAAGCGTTGTTTTTGGACGGCAATGAAGAAATGACTATGTTTTGCGATTTCTCCTGCTCAGAAAGACTTAGAAAGTTGATAATTGTGGGCAATGTTAGAAATGTCATGAGAAACAAGAATTATGTAAAAGGATTGATGTAAATCATTGTTTCTAAGAGAAAGTGAGACAGGAATGCAAAAAAGCGTTGTTTTTGGACGGCAATGAAGAAATGACTATGTTTTGCGATTTCTCCTGCTCAGAAAGACTTAGAAAGTTGATAATTGTGGGCAATGTTAGAAATGTCATGAGAAACAAGAATTATGTAAAATGTTTGATGTAAATCATTGTTTCTAAGAGAAAGTGAGACAGGAATGCAAAAAAGCGTTGTTTTTGGACGGCAATGAAGAAATGACTATGTTTTGCGATTTCTCCTGCTCAGAAAGACTTAGAAAGTTGATAATTGTGGGCAATGTTAGAAATGTCATGAGAAACAAGAATTATGTAAAAGGTTTGATGTAAATCATTGTTTCTAAGAGAAAGTGAGACAGGAATGCAAAAAAGCGTTGTTTTTGGACGGCAATGAAGAAATGACTATGTTTTGCGATTTCTCCTGCTCAGAAAGACTTAGAAAGTTGATAATTGTGGGCAATGTTAGAAATGTCATGAGAAACAAGAATTATGTAAAAGGTTTGATGTAAATCATTGTTTCTAAGAGAAAGTGAGACAGGAATGCAAAAAAGCGTTGTTTTTGGACGGCAATGAAGAAATGACTATGTTTTGCGATTTCTCCTGCTCAGAAAGACTTAGAAAGTTGATAATTGTGGGCAATGTTAGAAATGTCATGAGAAACACGAATTATGTAAAAGGATTGATGTAAATCATTGTTTCTAAGAGAAAGTGAGACAGGAATGCAAAAAAGCGTTGTTTATGGACGGCAATGAAAAAATGACTATGTTTTGCGATTTCTCCTGCTCAGAAAGACTTAGAAAGTTGATAATTGTGGGCAATGTTAGAATTGTCATGAGAAACAAGAATTATGTAAAAGGATTGATGTAAATCATTGTTTCTAAGGCGAAGTGAGACAGGAATGCAAAAAAGCGTTGTTTTTGTACGGCAATGAAGAAATGACTATGTTTTGCGATTTCTCCTGCTCAGAAAGACTTAGAAAGTTGATATTTGTGGGCAATGTTAGAAATGTCATGAGAAATAAGAATTATGTAAAAGGATTGATGTAAATCATTGTTTCTAAGAGAAAGTGAGACAGTATTGCAAAAAAGCTTTGTTTTTGTACGGCAATGAAAAAAATGACTATGTTTTGCGATTTCTCCTGCTCAGAAAGACTTAGAAAGTTGATAATTGTGGGCAATGTTAGAAATGTCATGAGAAACAAGAATTATGTAAAAGGATTGATGTAAATCATTGTTTCTAAGAGAAAGTGAGACAGGAATGCAAAAAAGCGTTGTTTTTGGACGGCAATGAAGAAATGACTATGTTTTGCGATTTCTCCTGCTCAGAAAGACTTAGAAAGTTGATAATTGTTGGCAATGTTAGAAATGTCATGAGAAACAAGAATTATGTAAAAGGATTGATGTAAATCATTGTTTCTAAGAGAAAATGAGACAGGAATGCAAAAAAGCGTTGTTTTTGGACGGCAATGAAGAAATGACTATGTTTCGCGATTTTTCCTGCTCAGAAAGACTTAGAAAGTTGATAATTGTGGGCAATGTTAGAAATGTCATGAGAAACAAGAATTATGTAAAAGGATTGATGTAAATCATTGTTTCTAAGAGAAAGTGAGACGGTATTGCAAAAAAGCTTTGTTTTTGTACGGCAATGAAGAAATGACTATGTTTTGCGATTTGTCCTGCTCAGAAAGACTTAGAAAGTTGATAATTGTGGGCAATGTTAGAAATGTCATGAGAAACAAGAATTATGTAAAAGGATTGATGTAAATCATTGTTTCTAAGAGAAAGTGAGACAGGAATGCAAAAAAGCGTTGTTTTTGTACGGCAATGAAGAAATGACTATGTTTTGCGATTTCTCCTGCTCAGAAAGACTTAGAAAGTTGATAATTGTTGGCAATGTTAGAAATGTCATGAGAAACAAGAATTATGTAAAAGAATTTATGTAAATCATTGTTTCTAAGAGAAAGTGAGACAGGAATGCAAAAAAGCGTTGTTTTTGGACGGCAATGAAGAAATGACTATGTTTTGCGATTTTTCCTGCTCAGAAAGACTTAGAAAGTTGATAATTGTGGGCAATGTTAGAAATGTCATGAGAAACAAGGATTATGTAAAAGGATTGATGTAAATCATTGTTTCTAAGAGAAAGTGAGACAGTATTGCAAAAAAAGCGTTGTTTTTGTACGGCAATGAAGAAATGACTATGTTTTGCAATTTCTCCTGCTCAGAAAGACTTAGAAAGTTGATAATTGTGGGCAATGTTAGAAATGTCATGGGAAACAAGAATTATGTAAAAGGATTGATGTAAATCATTGTTTCTAAGAGAAAGTGAGACAGGAATGCAAAAAAGCGTTGTTTTTGGACGGCAATGAAGAAATGACTATGTTAGAAATGTCATGAGAAACAAGAATTATGTAAAAGGATAGATGTAAATCATTGTTTCTAAGAGAAAGTGAGACAGGAATGCAAAAAAGCGTTGTTTTTGGACGGCAATGAAGAAATGACTATGTTTTGCGATTTCTCCTGCTCAGAAAGACTTAGAAAGTTGATAATTGTGGGCAATGTTAGAAATGTCATGAGAAACAAGAATTATGTAAAAGGATTGATGTAAATCATTGTTTCTAAGAGAAAGTGAGACAGGAATTCAAAAAAGCATTGTTTTTGGACTAAAATAAAGAAATGACTATGTTTTGCGATTTCTCCTGCTCAGAAAGACTTAGAAAGTTGATAATTGTGGGCAATGTTAGAAATGTCATGAGAAACAAAAATTATGTAAAAGGATTGATGTAAATCATTGTTTCTAAGAGAAAGTGAGACAGGAATTCAAAAAAGCGTTGTTTTTGGACTAAAATAAAGAAATTACTATGTTTTGCGATGTCTCCTGCTCAGAAAGACTTAGAAAGTTGATAATTGTGGGCAATGTTAGAAATGTCATGAGAAACAAGAATTATGTAAAAGGATTGATGTAAATCATTGTTTCTAAGAGAAAGTGAGACAGGAATGCAAAAAAGCGTTGTTTTTGGACGGCAATGAAGAAATGACTATGTTTTGCGATTTCTCCTGCTCAGAAAGACTTAGAAAGTTGATAATTGTTGGCAATGTTAGAAATGTCATGAGAAACAAGAATTATGTAAAAGGATTGATGTAAATCATTGTTTCTAAGAGAAAGTGAGACAGTATTGCAAAAAAGCGTTGTTTTTGGACGGCAATGAAGAAATGACTATGTTAGAAATGTCATGAGAAACAAGAATTATGTAAAAGGATTGATGTAAATCATTGTTTCTAAGAGAAAGTGAGACAGGAATGCAAAAAAGCGTTGTTTTTGGACGGCAATGAAGAAATGACTATGTTTTGCGATTTCTCCTGCTCAGAAAGACTTAGAAAGTTGATAATTGTGGGCAATGTTAGAAATGTCATGAGAAACAAGAATTATGTAAAAGGATTGATGTAAATCATTGTTTCTAAAAGAAAGTAAGACAGGAATGCAAAAAAGCGTTGTTTTTGGACTAAAATGAAGAAATGACTATGTTTTGCGATTTCTCCTGCTCAGAAAGACTTAGAAAGTTGATATTTGTGGGCAATGTTAGAAATGTCATGGGAAACAAGAATTATGTAAAAGGATTGATGTAAATCATTGTTTCTAAGAGAAGGTGAGACAGTATTGCAAAAAAGCGTTGTTTTTGTACGGCAATGAAGAAATGACTATGTTTTGCAATTTCTCCTGCTCAGAAAGACTTAGAAAGTTGATAATTGTGGGCAATGTTAGAAATGTCATGAGAAACAAGAATTATGTAAAAGGATTGATGTAAATCATTGTTTCTAAGAGAAAGTGAGACAGGAATGCAAAAAAGCGTTGTTTTTGGACGGCAATGAAGAAATGACTATGTTTTGCGATTTCTCCTGCTCAGAAAGACTTAGAAAGTTGATAATTGTGGGCAATGTTAGAAATGTCATGAGAAACAAGAATTATGTAAAAGGATTGATGTAAATCATTGTTTACAAGAGAAAGTGAGACAGGAATGCAAAAAAGCGTTGTTTTTGTACGGCAATGAAGAAATGACTATGTGTTGTGATTTCTCCTGCTCAGAAAGACTTAGAAAGTTGATAATTGTTGGCAATGTTAGAAATGTCATGAGAAACAAGAATTATGTAAAAGGATTGATGTAAATCATTGTTTCTAAGAGAAAGTGAGACAGGAATGCAAAAAAGTGTTGTTTTTGGACGGCAATGAAGAAATGACTATGTTTTGCGATTTCTCCTGCTCAGAAAGACTTAGAAAGTTGATAATTGTTGGCAATGTTAGAAATGTCATGAGAAACAAGAATTATGTAAAAGGATTGATGTAAATCATTGTTTCTAAGAGAAAGTGAGACAGGAATGCAAAAAAGCGTTGTTTTTGGATGGCAATGAAGAAATGACTATGTTTTGCGATTTCTCCTGCTCAGAAAGACTTAGAAAGTTGATAATTGTGGGCAATGTTTGAAATGTCATGAGAAACAAGAATTATGTAAAAGGATTGATGTAAATCATTGTTTCTAAGAGAAAGTGAGACAGTATTGCAAAAAGCGTTGTTTTTGTACGA
>NW_027448656.1:0-17339 GCF_038048845.1 Mixophyes fleayi
AGCACTTTTTTCCTTACTATTGGCGCAATCCAGTGACTCCTGAAATTCAGTGGACTGTCCACAATAACCCCATACCCCTTTTTCAAGGGTAGAGGGATATGAATAAACATTCATGCCATGTGGTTTGTACTTGGTCAGGCAATTCATCTCAGATAATCTTTTTATAGATGGAACGCTTTTGTTTCAAACAAGTAATAATCAGTACTTCTATTTAAAGATGAGGAGGGAGTAAATGCTAATATGATTCATTGTTTGATCATTTGTTTTTTTTTATTATTATTATTATTATTATTATTATTATCAGAAAATTCTGCAGCACTATACTAATTGTATAACAACACAGATAACAACAAGCTAGCATGCCATAACACAAGATACAATCAGTACGTGAGCAACAGAGTAAGGACTGATTCACAACATAGTACAGGTTACATATTAAAGTACAGATAAGGTGGAGGACATAGTAGACACATTGCCGGATGCTACAGCAAAACAGGAAAACTTTGTAAACAGATAACAAACTTGAAGAATAAAAGTGAATATACTCTGTATGGGACATAATCAAAATATTAAAAGGGGTGGGTGAGGAGAACATGGGCCCTGCTCATGAGAACTTACAATCTAAAGGGGAGGGGTTAAAACAAGATGGGGTGATATGGGTGAGGGGGTGAGTTGGGGGTGGCAAGTAGATATGTTTAATTTAAATCATTAGTGGTTATTCTGCAGTGGGACAAAGAACTTTTGGGTCATTATAAAATTATTATTTGGTCAAGTGCCAAAAATGTGCCAACATTCAGTCAACTAAACTGCACACATGAAATAGCAACATTCCCAAAATACTTCTTGACATATATATATATAAAAAAAAGTTTTTTTAAATAATAGAGCATATGATGGGTAAAACCTATTTCCTGGCAACTGTAATATATTAAGACAAAATAACATTTACATTAAGCAGGCTCTAAAGCTGGGGAATTCAATCACGGTATGAATGTTAGTTAGTGAATGAATAGTAGTCTGTATTTATTTTTCATTTTATATTTTGATACTTTTATCTGATATGTGGATTAAACTTTTAAATTTGTAAAAAAACTTGCTGAAACATTTATAATTTGACAATTTTATTTTAGACCTTTTTTTTAAAACAACACCAATTAATGATGTGTAATTTATTTTTTAGTTTATTCCATGAATACAGATGAGCAAAACTTTCAAAACTTTTGCATGAAATGTTTTTGTCATTCTTTGTTTTGACCACACAATTTAGTGATTTTCAGCCAGAGGAATTTGGCCATAAATATTCACAGTCCTACCCCAACCACACCACACGGCAATAAACTGACCGCCGTTGTTACAGTTCTATACATTCCACAAAGCATAAAAGCTGTCCAGAAAGACAAAACAAAAACAGAACTTTAAGATTGTATGACAAAATAGCCTGTTTTGTCGCAAAATTAGTCTTGTGCAAAGTGTCACCGCAGTCTTAGTTACCTCCAGGACGAAATTAAGAAAGATAGAATTATAGCAATGAGACAGTAACAGATTTTTGTACTGGTTGAGAATATTTATAGAGTAGATTCTAATATATGAGAATACACATGTAAGAGATGTACTAGAGTAAACCAAATTGCATTAAATAAAAAATGAATATTGAATTTTCAAGGACTGTTGTAATAAAAATCATTGATTTTCCTAGACCACTTAGTTATTATGTTGTATTTTGCAACTGGGAATATACCAATCTACAGTTAAATACAGAAAACAGTAAGTGCATTGCTATTAATATTATGCAAGTGGTTTAAATGAAAAGTTTTAATGGTAATCAATACACATACAAGTTTCTATGTTGCATAAATATGGTAATATGTTAAAGCTATGACAGCATTTCATCTTAGTCATTATCCAATAGTCATGTTGTGTTAAAAACCACTTATTAATCATCAGACAGTGTAATGCTAGGTAAGTCTGAAACACTATACAGCAACTTTCCTCTACTTTTTCTTAGCCCAAACCGGGCTGAATATCTACTTTGGAAACGTCTTGAGTTGTAGTAACCTCTTACATAAGCACAGAAGGCTATTCCTCAATGAAGGGAGCAAATAGAAACTTAGCTTTCCAGCAGCAGTAATTATTTCACACATTGTTGACATGTCCTGTACGGTGGTAGTCACTTTAACGGTGCTGATAACACCAACAGTGACTACCACGATGGTACCAAAACGAAAATGACTTAGCCGACTTACAAGAAAGGAGGACTGACCTTAAGAATGACAGATCAAGTGGGCGGCAGTCTGATAAGAAATCAACAGCATGTTGTTACTACATTATTTTCAATTGCGACTTGTGTCTCACTGTTTTTAAAGCGGCAATGCCGCTTCTCATCCTATCTAATTATTAGACTAAGGCTTAAGTGTATTAGGTGGGATGACAAACGGCATTGCCAGATTAAAAATAGTCAGACACAAGTCGCAATTGAAAATGACGTAGTAACAACATACCATTGTTACTGGGGATTTTGATTTCTTATCAGACTGCCGCCCACTTGATCTGTCATTCTTAAGGTCAGTCCTCCTTTCTTGTAAGTCGGCTAAGTCATTTTCATTTTGGTACCATCGTGGTAGTCACTGTCGGTGACACCACCTAAATTCCGTACCCCACCTGTTCTGTAACAAAAGAACATGTCAACTATGCAAGCGGCACTCTCCTAAATTGGTGGCAAGCCTTACCAGTGAGTATCTCATCAAAGTTTGTAAACTACTGTTCTAGGGGTATATTCACGATGCTGCCGGTTTGAAAAAGTGGACATGTTGCCTATAGCAACCAATCAGATTCTAGTTATCGTTTATTTAATCATTTCTACAAAATGACAGCTACAATCTTGTTGCTATAGGCAACATGTCCACTTTTTCAAACCCGTAGTTTAGTAAATATACCCCCTAGAGGCACTCCTGAAATGCTTAATGTGATACCAAAAAATAGTGTAACCATTGTATTAGGTGTCTTGTTGTTTCAAACAAATATGCTCAAACAAATCATGGAACTTTCATTTGTAGTAAACAATTTCCTTTGTAGTAAAAGATACGTTCACTGTGAGTGAATGCCATTCAGACAAGTCACTGCTGGAGTGTCTTCTTTCCACACGTGTGTTTTCTTATATTCTTATACCAGCCTCTGTACACGTCCCTTCCTATGACACTCAGACCAGGTACAGATATGTATATGACAGAATGTCAAGCGTGACCACAAATGTTGCATTGTCTATAAGCAGGGTGGTAATGCACACAAATGGGGACATGCATAGGCTGGATGACATGATGTCATCTTTGGCATGTTAATAGTGCACTTTTATGTTGGTTATTTAAGTTCTGACTCTGGATGACATGATGTCATCTTTGGCATGTTAATAGTGCACTTTTATGTTGGTTATTTAAGTTCTGACTCTAGTGCAGTACAAACAGTGGTGTATCCACCATGAGTGAAGAGTGTACAGTGCACAGAGGTCCAGGAGTTAAGGGGCCCCATGTACTCAATTTTGCATTACATATTTCACCAATAACAGTGTGCATACTTTATTCACATTCAAAAATTATTGGAATATGAAAATATGACAAAAACTCACCCATGTCTTTGTTTCCATTCTTATTTCACACCTAAAACCATATGGATCTTCTTCTTTTTTTCTTCTCTCAATAGGGATCTTCATCTTCTTGCCTTCTATATATAGCCAGGGCCGGATTAACCCAAGGTCTAACTGGGCTACAGTCCAGGGGCCTCAGGCATCTGGGGGGCCCTTGAAGCTGCAGAGCCTGTCACCGCTCCCCTGAGCACTTACCTCCGACCTTCCTTCCCTGTTCTTCCGTCACTCACCCTCTGCTGTAGTCATTCCGCGGCACGCAGTAATTTCGTGAGAGTGTCTCACGAGATCTCCTTAGTAAGGAGATTAATGTGCACCGCGGAAAGACAACAGCAGGGGGGGAGTGATGGAAGAACAGAGAAGAAAAGTCGGAGGTAAGTGCTGGGAGGGGGGAGGGGGGGGTGCCTCCATTAGCCCAGGGCCTCCAATTCCTTAATCCAGTCCTGTATATTGCTACCTTCATCATCTTCCTTTTGGTCCTTAGTCCTCTCCTTTTTCATCGTCTTCTCTCATGTGGCACTTCTGGTCCCAATGGACCCTACCCACCAGCGCATATTGGCGCTTGTAGTTAATTGCTGGTCTCCATTTTATAGTGGGACCTTCTCAGCCAGGCATAGCCTGATGCTGGTTGCAGCGTTTGTGGAGATACACCACGCTGTTCGCCGCCTGCATTAGCTGTAACCAGCTTATGTATCGTAAGTGCACAGGTAAGAATGCATTTTGTAGCTGATAATATACATGTGCTTTCAGTATTGCTTTTAACACTAAATAATCATCTCTGTATTAGCATGCCTTCTATATTATAATACAATTAATACTTTAAAAGACATTGTATCAATGTGGATATCAGTATCCCTAGCATGGCCTCTCAATTTCTATTAAATAAATCAATGATGTCTAATGTAGTCCTTGGTTGATTTAGACACTAACAGGAAACTTTTTCTATAAGTTAGCTGCAGTTGCTTTCATCTACTAATGCCAAGTACCTTAGCTGACTCTAATTCAGCATTTATTCCACCCTTTTCTCATTTATATTAACATTATATAACAGTACTATTACTATTTTTATGTATTCAGTTTCTATTCTACTTAGCTTTTATCGTGCTGATTTTCTATGTGTGATTGCTTGTTTTATGCATTTATAATGTATTTTGATTGCAATGTATTCTAAAAAAATCCAAATAAATGCATAAGAAAAAAACAAAAATGGAGGCCATTGGAAAAAAATAGCAAGACTCTGTACATTATTTTATGCATAATTGTCCTTATGTTAAAGCACCAGTCTTATCTAGATTCATATACCAAAGCATCCAATTAATTTACTAGGATGCACTGCGGAATTAGTGGCGCTAAATAAATAAATGGTGATGATGATGAAATATAGGGGGAGCATACAAACTCAATGCAGATAGGATCATGGCTCTGAATAGAATCAGTTGCCTTAGAGGTACAAGGCAACAATTCAAACCAATCTGTAAAATACTGCCTTCAGCTTAGCTCAAGGTAATATCCTGCCCACAAGATAGAATCTCATTTCCCTGGTGCTGAAACAGTTGTATTCACTGCAACTTTTGCTGTCCATAAAGAAAGGCAAAATATTCCCACATTCACCTGTAATTCTGACCAAAAATGAGCTCCTCAACAAAAGACAATATATTGCTACAGAAATTCACATCAGGAATCTGTTGTAGGGAGTATAACAATTAGAGATGAGTGGTTTGGATTATGTGAAATACAGTGAAACCCGACGTTGGGGATCCAAGTGAAACCGAGTCGTGACTCTGTTTCTCCTGCCAAACTCGGATGTCAGAATGAGGCAAAACGTCATTTCTTTTTTGTTTTGTTTTTTAATGCATTGCATTGCATATATATAATAGTACTAGACAGTATATACAGACTGAGTTAAATAGATGTCATTTTGAACTGACTACTATATTCTTTGAGAAAAACACTGCTTTTGCTGTCAGACTATTAGCAGCAGAATCTAAAAAACAAACACTTTTCTTTCATTTAAAATTCAAAGGTTTTTTTAGTGAAAGTAATTTTGTGTGGGGCAGTGACATGTGAAATCATTTTGAAAAAACTGGGTGTTTGCGTTTGATATTCAGCAGCAGTTGCACACCCCCAAAAAATGCTATATATTTTAAGCTTTTCTATTTTTCAATACTTTTATATTTTGTGAGGGTCAGCACGCAGCAGCACACCCCTAAAAAACATTATGTATTTTACTCTTTTCTGTTTTTTAATACTTGCAAAAAGCTGTTTGTGTTTGCACATACACACCCCAAAAAGTAAACAGGGTATTCTTTGACAGCCCCCTGATATAATATAAAACATGTTTGTTAGAAGTATATTGTGGAGCAGTGTCATAAACATTGTTAAATAATATTCCTTCCTTCACCTATCTCATTGAGCGTTCCCCTGGTGTGGTGGCAGGCATCTACACGTAGCTCCAATCTGTTCAAGTAGCAGGTAGTGCTGGCAGTGGTATACACACTAGAATGATCATTCCAAAACACCCAGTGCATCTTCCTCAACTGCACATGCACCACCTTGTCACTCAGAGTATACGCATGTTACTGACACCTCCAAAACAAACAAATCTGTGCCTGAGGATAACAGTGAAGTTGAAAAACAACTTGGGCACTCACAGAATCCTGAGGAGAGTCTAAGGAGGGTATCCATGAGTGCTACATGTGAGTCTAAGGTTTTAGAATCGGACACTGTAATAATAGAGCAGGCTTCTTAGAACGTCCTCAACTGTTTGGAAATGTGACTATGGGTAGTAGTAGTAGTAGTATTAGTATTGATGATGATTTACCCATAGAAATGGAGGAGGCTACTATGGAAGTTGCAAATGGATGCTGGGGATAATTGTGGATCTGAAAATGAATGTATTGCAAATTGATGAGATAATTAGGAGGATGATGATGATTGTATTGAAGTAAAGCAGCCTTCATTGTTACCACCACCAGATGCCCATGATAAGTGCAGAAGATGAAAAATGTACCTAATTTGTTTGCAAATATTTTTAGCTAAACACAGACAAGGCATCTGTAGACATTGTAATTTCAAAATAAGTAGCGGTAGGAATGTTGATAATCTATGCACCTTCTCCCTCATACGTCATTTGGAGCAAGTTCATTCAAGTTGTGGTTCCAAACATGGCAAATTGTGTATAGTAGCAAGGAGGCTATCCATTCAGCTAGTGGTTGAATGGATAGACAGTTGCAATTCTCACTGGCGTCAACACCTTCAACATTAACCTCTTCATTATTAGTATGTAGTCCTGCATACAATTTTCAAATTCCAAATGACTCCACTGATGCAATCCTTGATTCCGAAGAAACATCCTTGGACATTATAATTGCTGCTGTTGGGGGTGATACATCGACGCAGAAATTAAGCAAGACAACTAAGCATAATTTTACACAATTGTCTGTGAAGTAAGCATTTGCAAGAGCAAACTAGTATGACAGTCAGCATCCTGTATGAAGAATACCGTTCTTGCTGCCAATAACCAAAAGAATGTGTAGATTCCAGTGGGGATGCATTAATATTGTGTGATGATGAAGATCATGACATCAGTGATGAGGATGATGATAAGGCTAATGACACAGTAATTAACATAGAGGAAGATGACCACTATTAGTCAAATGACCATTAGTAATTTGTAAAAAAGAAAATAATTAAACTGCTATCTATTCTGTCCAGTTCACCAAACAAATCAAGCACGTCAGCCACAAAAGTAGCAGCCCCTGTCGCTGAAGTCCTTGGTTTGTAAACTATGTGCATGTCCTTTTTATAATATTGGGCACAAGGACAACTCCATCTTGCACTATTTTACATCTTGGCCTTGGTCTATCAGCTTGTGTAACAGTCGACAATTCAGGTGTCAACATTATTATTAGGGCGCCAATTGACATAGTGGACAGTATGTTTAGGTAGACAATACAAATGTCATCAGTATTATTATAGGGTTAGGGAGAGAGCTAGGGACAGGGTTAGGGATAGGGGCAGGTCTACGGACAGGGATAGCGAGAGGTCTAGGGAAAGGGTTAGGGTCAGGGATAGGAACATGGATAGAGTTAGGCACAATACTGTCTACATTTGAATTGTCAATCTAATAAAAACTTATTTCTACATTTCAATTGTTGTTCTAATAATACTGTTGGTGTCATTGTATTGTCGACTTTATAACTCTGTCTATTCTGTGGCCCACCAATCATTTTATGTCCATTCTGTAGCTGTCAAACTGATAAATGTATCACACCTGGGTGTTGTGTAATCAACTGCAAATTAATGTCTACTGATGCCAGCCGTGTCCGTCTAATGAGCTCTGATATTGCCACTGCTTTCCCCTCTCAAATGGACTTCTGCTGACTCTCTCCAATGTATATGCTGCTGACACTCCAATGTATTTTCTGCAGTGCTAACCCTCTCCAATGTATTTGCTGCTGACCCTCTCTAATGTGTCACACATGCTGCCTAATGAATACCTACTTGGTGTATCTTCTATTTTCAGAGAAAATGTAATTGCTGTAGAAATCTTCAATGATCGTGATCATTGGTTATTATTGAGAAAGATGACCACTGTTATCCAAATGCCCAGGATTCATTTGTTAACATCCCTGTCTATTATCCAGTTGAACAACTTACAACCAAAATGCTGACTTTTGTGGGGACCCAAATAAATTAAGCATTTAAGCCACAAAAAGGGCAGAGACTGTTACTAGAGTACTTTGTTTGTTAAGCTTTGTGCATGTAATTTTCAACATATGGGTGGGTGGGTGGCCCCAAGGATAACCCCATCTTGCATGGTTTTGACTCCTCCACTTTTCTCGAAGAATCTTCTGAAACCTTCATTGGAGTATATTTTTACACCAAAATTCCCTTATGTAAGTCATTGCAATGTCTAACTGTTTTCAGCATGTCAACTGACTGTTGGTTGGGTGACAAATATGCCTAATTCTGTGTCTTTCTCAGAATGTGGACTTTCAAATTCAATTGCATTGTCTTGTCAAGACAGATGTTTGGCAACCACATCTGCATCAATGTGATTTATACATGCTTACTTGTGTGAAAAGGACAACTATTGCCCAATCTAAACTCTCTGGTTTACATAATTTTTACACTTCACTAATATAACATATATGTATTATTTATAGACTCCTTATTTATATACAATCCATATTGATATACATGGCATATATTATACATGACATATTGATATACTTGCAAATATATACAAATAATGAGTCCCCTTGTTTGATTAAAAAAAAACAGCATTACAGCACATAATTTATTTTCAGTCAGATCTACCTTACTCATACGATAACAAGCACAAGGTGTTTGAAAGCTCTGCTCTCAGCTCCCTGTGTATACTCTGCACAATGATAAGTGCATAGTAAATAAATAGATGAAGGTGCAGGTCACCTTCATCTGTTTAGTCTATCCAATGAACAGTGCCTGTTTCTGTAGCATAAGTGTATATGATGGATGCTCTGTTACCATCCAAATTTGTAGTATACTTAGTATTTTTTTTTTTTATGGGTGTACTTCACCTATCTTGATCATCATCCAAATTAATTTATATAGCGCTATCAAATTACATTACACTTTACAATTGGGTATCTATCTACTCTAAATTTCTACTCATGCGGCTGTCAACTTTTGCCTAGTTGATTGCTCAAAGACATAATGCATGTTCCTTCTTTTCTGAATCACACCTCAGAAGATTAATGAATGTACTTGTGATCTGTAAAATGTTTTTTTTCAAGGATGCCAGATCATCTATTGTGTCCCCGAGTCTAGGGCTTGTATGTTTTTATTAAACTGCCATATATTTCTGCGCTATATTTGTGCCACTACTTTGTCACTAATTTTATCCAGTCAGATCGTTGCAGACTTGGTCAAAATTGGTGAAAATTGGGACTGCTGTGAAGGGATCATTACAAAATAGACTGGAAATGACTGGAATGAATGTTAATGCTATAAATAGTAATATAGGAGTAAAAACATTTCAAAATGATATTATTTTACCTATTTTTCACAATTTTTAATTAAATCCAGATCCACAACCATAACCAAGACCAAATCTTTTCGCGTTTGTTCGGCAAAACTGGTAAAGCTAAAACATGAAGTTGGGTTACAACCGACACAAGTTCAAAAACCGAAACACAGTGGCCTAGTGGTTAGCACTTCTGCCTCACAGCACTGAGGTCATGAGTTCGATTCCCGACCATGGCCTTATCTGTGTGGAGTTTGTATGTTCTCCCTGTGTTTGTGTGGGTTTCCTCCGGGTGCTCCGGTTTCCTCCCACACTCCAAAAACATACTGGTAGGTTAATTGGCTGCTATCAAAAATTTACCCTAGTCTCTGTCTGTCTCCCTCTCTGTCTGTGTGTGTGTGTGTGTGTGTGTGTGTGTGTGTGTGTCTATATTATGGAATTTAGACTGTAAGCTCCAATGGGGCAGGGACTGATGTGAATGAGTTCTCTGAGATTTCTCCCCTAGCTCCCCCTCCCTCTGGTAGGGCCTGGGTATACATGTAACTAAATCTAATCTTCATCCAATGAGTAGCCAATGCGCGTTGGTGTAATTGGTAAATATTAGGCTGGAGATGGATCTTTGTGCAACAGGCAGCTGATCGTCAGGTAATGTTTTGTAGCAAAGATATATGTTCCTATGATGGAATGGAACAATGGCGCTATTATCAATTACTAAAGGAAACAGTATAAAAGTGGTATAAACACAGAAATGAGGTACACTTCTAGGCTTCTCACCTTTCTTCGCACTTATTACTTGTTCTGGTTGTGAATGTTTTCAAAGGTTAGCGACCCAATAAAAAAAATGGGATAGCAATAAAAAGGCAATATATCTAAAAAGTAATACACTATATTGTAAAGTAAAATATAATCTATAAAATGTCAGGAAGTGTCACATGCCAGCATCAGTATGTTTTTACTTAACGGTCTCAGCACAGGGTTTTTCTATGTAGGCTTGCATCTTATGATTCTAGCACTTCCTGATTCTCCTGAGATTGCTATCATGTGATCTCTGGCTTGATTTCCTGTTTTTTTGATCTTTTGCATCATTTCCTGGATTCAGTTATGTGATTCCTGTCACATGATAAACCCTCTCAGCTATTTAAATCCCACTCTGTGCAGTAATCACTGCCAGTGTCAGGTATTCTGAGTCTCTAGAAACCCCCCCCTGCGCTAACTAAGTGGCCACTGTCCTATACAGCAGCCGCGGCGCTGTCAAAGAAGCGTCCGCGGCGGTGCTGTAGACGCTTCTTAGACAGCGCCGTGGCTGCTGTATAGGACAGCGCTGGCAAAACGCGGGCGCATGCGCAGCAGCTCTCTCTCGTGTTTTTTTTTTTTCGGTCGACGGGGAGAAGACCCCCCCCCCCCCGACAATCCTCCGTGCGCCCCTGTCTAGCTTTTCCTGCTGTTTGCTGCAGTTTAATAACTTCTATGAATTAATTTCATTTGCCTCTTGATTTGAACCTGATTCTTTGACCTCAACTTCTGCTTGTCTCTCGTTTGGAGCCTCTGCTTGTAACCTCATCCTTTGGCTTGCTTCTTACTTTTCGCCTTCTGACTTGGTGCCTCCCTCCTCTCATCTTTTTCCAGCTAGTTGACAGGTGGCAGTTAGAGGGCCAGCTCATTACCGGCAGAAAAGCCTATACGACTCATTTTAGCGGCCCATCTATTCTTGGTGTCCTTGCATTGTGTAGTTGGTAAGGATAGATTTAGAAGTCAGCATAAGGTATCAAAGATTTTGCAATTAAAAACATTTATACCAAATGGACAAAAAATGTATCAACTTTTTGAAAGTGCACCGCTTTATATAAAGTTTTTTTTTGAATATCCGGTATATTACAATACTTCTATACTAGTACTCTACAATTCTGCTGTTCTTGGAGGCTAGAGAGCTTAATTATGTGGGGGAGCTTAGGTGCGATACACGGGTTATTTTGTAATGTGAAGTACTGTGCAGTCTTCGCTAAGAGTAAACATGTTTTCAATGTAATAGCTACTGTTCGCTTTAATTGGTTACTTTCAAAGATATGGAAGTTTTAAACAAAGAAAATGATGAATGGTGCAATTGTGAAGATTAGCGCAAATATAACTATAAGACAAACTGAAAATTGTAGTGATCAAGTAGAAAATGAATGATTTGCATGGAAGGCAGATTTGTTCTACCAACAAAGAAAAGCACAGGCAAATTGTGATTGTTCAAAATTATGTTGAAAACAAAAACAAATGTCTATCTCTACACTCAAGTAAGGGATCTTATATCCGGTAACACCAGGGCCTAATTAAGAGTTCCGGATGTCCTAGGAATCACCAACAACGACTGCCTTCCCCCCCCCATTTTTACTTCTGTATTCAGCAACAAACTAGATATCATACTAGACATGCAAAAAAACCAATTAATGCACATAGGGAGCAATATGCTGGCATTCAGTATATCATATAAGGCATATATCTGGGACTCATTAATGAATATTCAGGTGCTTAGCAATAATTCTGCATATGAATCGTCAGGAGTATTCTCTGGGATTCAAATTATCTTCTTTTACTTGTTCTTGCAGTTTTGATTACCTGTTGTTCTCTCTTGCTTGTACTTGCAGCTTTATTGTCATTTAGCTGGCTTCTTTAAAGTTGGGGTGCTGTTATGAAGAAATGATATTATAATGCAAAATGTTAACAACCATTTTATGACTAGGCTCTTTACTTCTAACACAACACTCCATTATGGCCAGATAAAATTACCCCATAGTCCAGGCACATATATAGATAATATATGAAATTGTGCTGTCAAAGAGCTATAATCAAATACTAACATCTACTAGCCTCATCTGACTAGTATTTAGCATTCTAATGACCACTAAGAACACAGAGAGTATCCATATAACTGCCACACAATACAGAGATTATCCTTCTGATCGCCAAACAATACAGAGATCATCCATGTTACCGCCACACAATACAGAGTCCATCCATGTAACCGCCATACAATACAGAGATCATCCATGTAACCGCCACACAATACAGATCATGCACACCCACAAAGCAACTCTATTCTTTAAATGCCCCCTTCAACCATTACAGCAGCCCCTTTCTGTCATTTCCGCAGCCCCCAGCAGACATTTTTACAGCCCCCATTTGAGCCATCTCTCATTTTTTACAGCCCACTTCAGACATTTTACAGTTCCCTACAGCCATTTTTAAAGATCCCTTCTGCCTTTTCTAGAGCCCCCTTCAGACATTGTTACAGCCCCCTTCTGTCATTTTTTTATAACCCCCTTCTGTCATTTTATAGCCCCCTTCAGACATATTTTATAACTCCCTTCAGACATTTATATAGCCCGCTTAAGACATTTTTATAGCCCCCTTTAGACATTTTACAGTCCCCTTCAGGCATTCAATAATGGTGCTTCTTGGCGATAATCATACACACATTACCACTAATCCCCTCTTCATACAGTCACTGATACCTCTAAGCTGAGTGATCTGGAAATTACAGTACTAAACAGTGAACTTGCTAAGAAAACATCTTCAGAATGCATGCCATCTTCAGTATGGCATTCTTTTAACTGTTTACTTTTTGAACTGCTCAGGTTAGAAGAATAATTGCCTACAGTCACTGTGAGGCGCACCACCAAATAATTTAATAAGGAAGATAATACCAGGGACTAGGACTGTTACAAAGAAGTATATATAAATACACTATATGGACAAAAGTATTTGACGATTGACCATTACACCATCAGGGACAGTAATGACATTGTATTCAAATACATATACTTTAATATGGAGTTGGTCCCCCTTTTGCAGCGATAACAGCTTCCACTGTTTTCAGAAGGCTTTCCATTAGATGTTGGAGTGTTTATGTGGGAATTTGTGACCATTCATTCTTTAGAGCATTTATGAGATGAGGCATTGGCTCTCAATCTCCGTTCCAGTTCATCGCAAGAGTGTTCAATGAGGTTGAAGTCAGGGCTCTGTGCAGGCCAGTCAAGTTCTTCCACATCAAAGCATGTCTTTGTAGGTCTTGCTTTGTGCACTGAGGCACAGTCATGTTGGAATTGAAAAGGGACTTCTCCAAACTGTTGCCACAAAGTTAGAAGCATAGCATTGTCCAAAATGGCTGAAACATTTTGTTTGCCTTTCACTGTTGATAAGGGATCTAGCCCAAACCCTGAAGAACAGCCCCATAGTATTATCCCACCTCCACCAAACTTCACAGTTGGCATAAAGCAGTCAGCAGGTAACGTTCTCCCGGCATCTGCCAAATTCAGATTTGTCCATCTGACTGCCACACAGAGAAGAGTGATTTGTCACTCCACAGAACATGTCTCCACTGCTCCCCAGTTCAATGTCGGTCTGCTTTACACCACTCCATTGGCATTGGTCTTGGTGATGTGAGGCTTGCATGCAACTGCTCAGCGATGGGAATTTATTCCTGGAATCAGCAGAGCATTGGTGACTTTTACATACCATGCACCTTAGCAGTCATTGACCCCACTCTGTGATTTTACCTGGTCTTCTGCTTAATGGCTGGGTTGTTGTTATTCCTAAATACTTCCACTTTCTAATAATATCACTTGCAGTTGACAATGGAATATCCAGCAGGGATAAAATTTCACGAACCATCTTATTGCAAAGGCGGCATCCTATCACAGTACAACGCTTGAAGTCACTGAGCTCTCCAGAACTACCCATTTTGTATCACAAATGTTTGTGACCCTAAACACTAAATAAACAGAGACCAGCTCTCTAGATATCGGTCAGCTTTTCTAGCATCCGTCACACTGAACAGTGAGACAAACAGGTTTTTTATACCTGACAACCCTAGCTTGATGGGTGGGCAGGTAACACTCCCACCTTCCCTTTAAAAAGGAGTATTTATCAGCTGTTCTGTTTGCTCTGACTACAGATACACCCTGTCAGTCGCTTCCAAACCTTGTAAGTCTTTATACTATTACTAGCTGAAGTACCCAGCATTGCCGTGTCTTCAAATCTTCAAGTTAGCAAGTTAACAATAAGTTGGATGTAACTGTCAACATTTTTTAAAAAATTTAGCAGCTTAGAAGCTCCAACATACCCATTATGTGGCTGCCCAGTGTCGTTTTTGTTTTTAAAATAAATGTTAGCCAAATCAGCCTGGCCAGTGTACAACAAGGGAGGTCTGACCGGGACCTCAACACCCTAGAAGGTATTTTGGGATCTAATATTACCAGTCTGTGAAGTTTTCATCCAAATACATCCAGTGAAAAGTTCAGAACAGGCTCACTGGGTTAAATTTCTGCCCAGCGTACACCAAAGGGAGGTCTGACCAGGACCCAAAACCACCTAAAACCTGGCCAGGACCATCCTGCATTGGTTTCATTCCAATTGGTACAGGTGTGTCTGAATGCATAACCGGGCAGACAGACAAACCAAATCCATCCAGTGAAGGCTCAGAAGAGGCTCCCCAGGTCAAAGCTCTGGCCTGTGTGCACCAACAGGAGGTCTGACCGGGACCCTGACCCCCCTAAAACCTGGCTGGGATACAACTGGACTACTTTACATTGTTTCATCCCAATCAGTACAGGGGTTTCTGAATTCATAACCGGACAGGCAAACAAATCAAATCCATCCTTTAGAAGGCCCAGAACAGGCTCACCATGTCAAATTCTGGCCAGCGTACACTAATGGGAGATCTGACCGGAACCTCAACCCTCACGCATAGCTTCTGGGATTCAATGTTTACCAGTCTGTGAAAGTTTTGTCCAAATCCATCCAGTGGAAGGCTCAGAACAGACTCCCCGGGTCAAAGTTCTGCCCAACGTATACCAATTGGAGGTCTCAAATGGACCCTAAGCTGCTTAAAACCTGCCAAGGATCCAACTGGGCCACTTCATGTTGATTTCATCCCAATCGGTGCAGGGGTGTAGAAGATATTTGCCTATATATATATATATATATATATATATATATATATATATATATATGTTTTCCAAGTCCATTTAGTATAAGGCGAGGAATAGGTTCCCGGGGTCACAGTTCTGGCCAGGGTACACCAACGGGAGGTCTGACTGGGACCTCAACCCTCTAGTATGTCTTCTGGGATTCAATATTACCAGTTTTTGAAGTTATCATCCAAATCCATCCAGTGGAAGACTCAGAACAGGCTCCCCTGGTCAACGTCCTGCTCAGCGTGGAGTACTGAACAGGACCTTAATTCCCCCCTAAAACCTGCCCATGATCCAACTGGACTACCTCTCATTGGTTTCATCTCAATTGGTACATGGGTGTGCGAATAACTAACTGTACAGAAAAGCTAATCAAATCCACCCAGTGGAAGGAAAAGAACAGGCTCCCTGGGTCAAAGCTCAGCCCAGTCTACACCAACAGAAGGTCTGATCGGGACCCAAACCCCGTAAAACCAGGCCAAGATCCAACTGGACCACTTCTAGTTGGTTTCATCACAATTGGTGCAGGGGAGTACAAATGCATATCCGGACAGACAAACAAACCAAATTCCGGGCCAAAGTTTTGGCCAGCGTACAACAATGGGAGGTCTTACTGTGATCCTAACCCCCTTAAAACCTGCCCACAATCCAACTCAACCACCTCATGTTGGTTTCATCAAAATCGGTGCATGGGTGTCTGAATATATAACCAGACAGACAAAGAAACCAAATCCATCCAGTGGAAGGCTCAGAACAATCTCCCCGGGTCAAAGTTCTGCCGAGCGTTTGGGTATTTCAGAAACTGCTAATCTCCAAGATTTTTACGCAGAAATGTCTCTACAGTTTATAGAGAATGGTGTGCAAACAAAAACAGGGAACGGCAGTTCTGTGGGTAAAAATACCTTGATAATGAGAGAGGTCAGAGGAGAATGGGAAGACCAGTTCAAGTTGACAGGAAGATGACAGTAACTCAAATAACTATGTATAACAAAAGTGATATGCAGAAGAGCATGTCTGATCACACAACACCTCGAACCATGAAATGGTGGGACTACTGTAATAGAAGACATCACTGGGTTTCACTCCTATATAATCTGGAAACTGAGGCTACAGTGGGCACAGGCATACCAAAATGGAACAGTTGGAAAATGGAAAAAGTGACCTGGTCTGATGAACCCTTAGTTGCTGCTGCAACATGCAGATAGTAGGCTCTGAATTTCGCATAATAAAGATGAATCCATGGATCCGTCCTGCCTTGTCAACAGTGCAGGCTGATGGTGGTGTAATGGTGTGGAGAATGTTTTCTTTCCCACATTAGACCCCTCAATACCAATTGAGTGTCATTTAAATGCCACAGCCTACCTAAATATTTTTGCAGACCATGTGCATTCCTTTATGGGCATAGTCTTCCAATCTTCTTATGTCCACTTCTAGCTTGATAACGTGCCATGTTACAAAGCACACGTCATCTCAAGCTGGATCCATCAGCATGACAATGAGTTCAGTGTATTCCAATGGCTTTCTCAGTCACCATATCTCAATACAATAGAAAACATTTGGGATGTAGTGGAACAGGAGATTCACTGATAGTATGTGCAGCTGACAAATCTCCAACAACTGCTTGATGTTATCATGTGAACATAAATTAAACTTTCTAAGGAATATTTCCAGCCCCTTGTCAAATCCATGCCATGAAGAATTCAGGATGCTTGGGAATAAGAATGGTATACCACTGGTT
>NW_027448657.1:0-12500 GCF_038048845.1 Mixophyes fleayi
TTGGTTGCTATAGGCAACACCTTCACATTTCAAACCCGCAGTTCAGTAAATATGCCCCTTAGAAAGTAGTCTTTGTATAACTAAAGCAGCTGCAGACCTATAGGTGGTCCCAGCGCCGGTGCTAGGGTCCTTGGCGCCCTAGGCACAGTGTGAAAATTGGCGCCCCCCCTTTAAAAATCGGCACCCCCCTTTAAAAATCGCCGCCCCCTGTCAAAATTGGCGCTGCGCTTCCCTCGCCTCAGCTCCCCTCCCCTCCCCATGTCTTTCTTTAACTTACCTGCATGAAGCTGCTCCTCTCTGCTCTGTCTTCTCCCCTCCACTCACAGACACTGTCGGGCCGTGATGATGACATCATCACGGCCTGTCACTGTCAGTGAGCGGAGGGGAGGAGACAGAGCAGAGAGGAGCAGCTTCATGCAGGTAAGATTCATAGCCCCTTCCCTCCTCTCCTCCCCGTGGATTTCCGTTTTAAATGACTACAGTCATTTTTTTTAAATTTCGAGGTGCCCTGCAGAGCCCGGCGCCCTAGGCAATTGCCTAACCTTGCCTAATAGGAGCGCCGGGCCTGGGTGGTCCAGACCTATCAAACTATACATAAACACATATACGCTATCAAAATGTGTAATACAAAGTGTATTAAGGTTTAAACTTGTCAGGTGCTTACTGGACAGTATGTAAAAACTCCTGTGTGCTTTACAATATGTATAGGGTTGCTGCTTATGATATGACCCAGCATGAGTAATGTGCTATTAACTAATTACATTGTGATGGTCAACACTAGTTTTTGTATGATCAAATGTTATATTAAGTATATTATGATTGGATAGATTACCAAGGAATGGTAACAGATACAGATATTATAAGTCTGTTATATTTAGATATAATAGAGGCAGTGGTGTGAAAATAATTTTATTTATTAAAATAAAACCACATTAATATTTGAAAACACCATGTTAAAATGATTCATAAAACAATATTCATAACACTTTATACACACATGCCCCCTCTGCCACATGCTTTACACACACATGCCCCCTCTGCCACATGCTTTACACACACATGCCCCCTCTGCCACATACGTTACACACACATGCCCCCTCTGCCACATGCTTTACACACACATGCCCCCTCTGTCACATGCTTTACACACACATGCCCCCTCTGTCACATGCTTTACACACACATGCCCCCTCTGCCACATGCTTTACACACACATGCCCCCTCTGCCACATACGTTACACACACATGCCCCCTCTGTCACATGCTTTACACACACATGCCCCCTCTGTCACATGCTTTACACACACATGCCCCCTCTGCCACATACGTTACACACACATGCTTCCTTCCCATCACTTTACTCCTTCTTCTTACCTTCTTCTCCATCAGTGACAGCACAGGAACATGACTATTTCCAGCAGTAGCTCCTGCACTGTGCACCATGTGACTGCAGCAGCCACATGACCTGATGTCACAGGGTGAAGGGGATCTAGCTACTGCCTTACAAGTGAGATGCGATGGAGACAGTCTTTGCGGTCTGTGCAGGGACTGTCACATCTCATACTACTCACTGTGGGCATCATTCATTCACAGTTCATTGTACTACAGCTTGTATTACAATATTCTATGAATGAATGATGCGGTTGCAGTGAGTAGTATGCAATGTGACAGCCCCTGCACAGACTGCAAAGGCTGTCTCCATCGCTTTACCACTGGACCACCAGGCGGCCCATAATACAATGTAACTGTTAGGTCCTGCTCTCTCTCTAATTACCTACCTATTTGCCTCATTCCTTTTGCCTCCAAACTTCTCAAACGGGTTGTTTACAACCATCTTATCTCACTCATTCTTCAATACGGTTTTTGCCCCTTCCGCTCCCCCAAAACTGCCCTCACTAAGGTCACTAATAACCTTCTCTTCGCTAAATCCAAAGGACACTTCTCCCTTCTTATCTTTCTTAACATCTCTGGTGCCTTCGATACCGTTGACCACTCCCTCCTTTTGCAAACTCTCAAATCTATAGGCCTCTGTAACACTATCCTCTCCTGGTTTTCCTCTTGCCTCTCCAACCGCTCCTTTTCAATCTCTACACATCCCCCCCTTCTTTCGTTACCTATCGGAGTTTCCCAAGATTCAGTTCTTGGCCCCCTGCTCTTCTCCCTCTACACCTCCTCCCTTGGTGTCCTTATCAACTCCTTTGGCTTCCAGTACCACCTCTATGGTGAGGATACCCAAATCAATCTTTCATCCCCTGACCTCTCACCTTCCCTTATGTCTTGTAACTCCTGCTGTTTCTCAGCCATCTCATCTTAGATGTCCCAGTGCTTTCTTAAATTTAATATTTCAAAGACTGAACTAACTGTCCCACCCCCCGTCAGGGCTCTCTCTCTCCTCTCTATTTCTGTTAATAATACTGCCCTCCTTTCTCTCCCTCACGTCCGATGCCTTGGGGTCATCCTTAACTCATCCATCTCCTGCTACTTCCTTCTCCGGAATATATCCAGGATACAACCCTTTACCACCATGGAAGCTACCAAAACTCTTATTCACTCTCTTGTAATCTCTCACTTTGACTACTGTAACCACCTTCTCTCTGGCCTACCTGACTCTCACCATGCCCCTCTATCCTCAATGCTGCTGCCTGCCTCATTTTTCTCTCTCGCCGCTATATCTCTGCTGTCCCTCTCCACCAGTCTCTTCATTGGCTCCCATGGCCTACAGAATTAAATTCAAATTCCTAACCCTCAAAGCTCTCAATCCACGCTCTCCATACATCTCCAATCTCATCTCTACCTACACTCATTGCCGCCCCCTCCGCTCTGCCAATGGCTGCCACCTCACTACATTATTGATTACTTCTTCCCATTCTCGCCTTCAGGACTTTTCCCGGGCTGATCCTCAGAGGTGGAATGATCTCCCACGCTCCATCAGGTTAGCCTTTATTCTCAAAGGCTTCAAGCGTGCCCTTAAGATTCATTTCTTTATTCAAGCCTATCACTCTTCCTCCCAACTCCCTTGTCCCGACTTTCTCCCCCTCTCCCCCAGTCGGTATCACCCTATTTGTGTGTCCCCCTTTCCTTTAGGATGTAATCTCTCATTAGCAGGGCCCTCTTTCCTTGTTTTCTCCTTCTAATTTTCTAATTTTCTATCACCCTCTGTACCTCTTGGCCTGCTTCCCTAGCCCTGTTTTCTTACGTTTAAGCCTACCTCCCGCTTATTACTACCATCGCTCACTCACTGTCCCTCATATAATTTGATCTACATTACCATGTTATCTGTATTTTTATTCATTCATTATGTCTGGTCTTCGTATTTTGTTCTTCATGTATCATGTTATGTGTTATGGATCACTGCTTGCTGTTTATGCCTTTGTGGTGCCTAAATAAAATATACTACTAATAATAGTAATAATAAGTGTAAAATTCACATTTGAAAAGGATTTTAAGGACTTTGTGTATGGATGAGCGTTCTTCTGTATGGATGAGAGTTCTTCTGCCTTGGATAGCAACTAAAATAACCATTCTTCTGCCTGGGGTGGCAAAAAAAATGGTACCTTTCTTATCAATGACACAAGCTACTGTAAACATTTCTGTTAGTGATGTCATTTATAGCAGATACAATATTCATTATTAGATCCATAAATGGAGTCGAAACTGTTACTTTAGGCATAAAGACAAATTATAATTTTAAATGCTGCCTCATTATAGACCCAATTAACTAACTGTAAAACTAAAAGTGTAGAATGTTTTTTGATATAGAGTAACTCATAGTATCAGTAGATAATACATCATTTTAAACTCTAAAAATGCTGATATTATAGCAATTGGCATATGTGAGATTAAAATGTCAAGTTGTGAAGGTCAGAGAAGAATTACTGAAAATAGTTTGATCTTTGGTGTGCTGAGATCACAGATGTGTAATATGATTTATGTAGTATTCCCTTGGAGCAATAGAACGTGTTCTCATGTGGTACAGGTTGGAGTCACTTTGTGAAATGACCAAGTAACCAGTGTATCAACTTGAACAATATGTTTAGTGACCTAAAGTATCATGACCCAAAAGACTCATGGGCAATTCAGCATTCATTGAAGGGATAAAGGGATTCATGGTTTTCTTGCTGAATAACTTAAAAGGTTGTAATTGATGTCTTAATTATTAAAATACCTTAAATATATTTCAGAAGGAATGTCATGTTAACACCTTGATTTAGGCATCAAATATACCATTTCAATGTTGAATACATTTAAGGGCTATTGTTTATGCATGTTTAGTACTGGACCTTCTTATTGGTTGTTAATAACATAATGTATTCCTGTATTAGTTACACACAATACACAATCCCAGTTTGCAAATGCAAAGGATCACTTGGTGTGATAAATGTATATCAGTCATAATGCATTCAGATGTTTATGACCTATGCAATTCTTACAGAAGACTTCTGGAATGATCTCTGAAATATATAGCATCTTGCTTGGCTCTGCTCTCCCAACACAGAACTACCATGAAATGGAATAGGAAGGAGACCTACTCACCTCCAGACGAGCAGGCTTGTGAGGACATGAGATTGGGAATCTCAGCTAAGATTAAAGAAACATCTTATGTCAAAATATCACCTATAGTTTAATTTAAAAGTCATATTTTCTTTGTTCCCAGTGCTGCAGTTGATTTTTTTTTATAAAGATAAAAAACATATTTCATAGTTGATGATTGCTCAGATATTTAAAAGTAGAACCCTAAAAACAGAGCCCTAAATTTCAGTTCTTGTGACATTTCTTGTTGTTAAGTAGAGCTGTTCACAAATTAAAATGCTCTGCATTGACAAGTCGGTTATTAGAATAGAAAAAATAATATCTAGAACTATTATGGAACAAGCAATGGAAATAACATACATTAAGGTTTCTATTTATAAATCGGAAAAAACCTCTAGATAATAAACAATCATGAGATAGCGTTAGCAATCGGAGGACAAGTGTCACCACTGTCCTTTGTAAATAGGCTTCCCGATGCTTTGCAAAGAAGGTTCCCAGTGATGACTTCCGGCTGTGATAACCGCCAATAGTCTTCACCGGCTGGGGGCTTTTGTAGTTAGGGGGAAGCCCTAAATCCTGAGAAAACAAGAGACTGAGGGCTTATTTCCCTTTGATATATAGGCCCAAAAAAGTCATTTAGATTTCCCAGATATAATAGACTTGAATGCGAGTGAAATATGTACAACTAAAATGTTTTCAAAGATAGTAGTACACCAGTGTTTGAAGCTAAAAAAAATGCATACATACAATTTTATCTAGTCATGAGATAATGATCTACAGCAAAGGTTAATAGTACTTCTAATCAATTTATAATATCACATATCAAAAAAAGAAAATAAACGCCAGAGACCCATGCCCTTATTCTGGAACACAAATAGGTAATTAAAGTTTTAGAGGTTTTTGTTGCAGTTTTGGACAGCTTTAATTGTGGTTGCTAGAATGTCATGGTAAATAGTGAACTTCTCCTAATAGTATTGTGCCAACTCTTTGGTTTATTATAGTCCCCGCTGAGAAGTTTAAGGGAAAAACAACTGATTTACATAGGAAAAAAGAATGTTTCACATAGATTTAATTCTGAATTTCAACAAACAGCCTGAAGCTTTATTTAATTTTAATGTTTAAAATACAGTATTATCTATCTAGACATAACCTTTCCTATTAGCAAATTATATAGCTTTGCAACAGATGTTAAATGTAGCCTGCAGTATGATACTATTAAAGGATGTCGCTTAACTGTTTATAAATTAGCCAATTTAGTTCTGTAGCCCTTTAATATTCAAAACTGATTTGCTTAAAACAAATGACAGATCATGATTTTTCTTACATGAATACAGTATTTTTTTGCTTGGTGCAGATACATTTATCATGATCAGACAACATTTTTAGAAAATTGTTCTTTCACATACTTTCCCAAATATTCATGTCCTTGTTTATCATGCTTAGAATGTTCACAATTCACATCTAGGTTAATAACTCAGAGGGCTGATTCAATATGAATCTGTTCTGTGCCAAAGGAGATGCTAGGTGCCCCCTGCAGTGCAGGACAGGCTTGAAATGTACTATGATACAAACACAGAAAATGAGTTTTAGTGTTGTGCACAGCAATTTGTATTATCATTTTTTTTTATTTTATTTTTCTAAACACATATTTTGTAAACATTATGAATATATTTAAATAGTTGAAAATGTACTGTCTCTTTGTGCAGAAACATAGTTTTGACAAGATGCATGTTCTAATCCCTGAAAACAAATAGTGTACAAATACATTTTCTTGGTGCAGAAATGATCAGGTCTTGGAACAAAATACTGTTAAACACTGGAATATGTGTAATAGTGTGTTATATGCTTACACATATGCAACACATTTAATTATGCTAAAATGTGCCTATTTTGCTGCTTAGTGCCTATATAGGTGCATGCTCCAACTGTTGTGAACTGCCCCCTGTGAAAAGGAAAATGTTCCTTTTTCCCACCTAAAATACTGCTTGTACAAATCCCTACTATGGGGTCTATTTACTATTGGTGGCTAGAGGGCGGCAGTAAGTATCGTTTTGTACCGCTACATACTGCAGCTATACAAAATGTACTGCTGCTTTTATTTACTATGCCAGGGCTCATTGACCAGCCACCCCTCCCAACCTATCTAAAAACTCCTCCGTGAACTCTGTGTGGCTATTCGCAGCACAGGTCACAAACGTGCATAGTGACGGGACTCAGGGATTCATCATCAGCATCTTCTCTGCCGGTTTGAAAAGGTAAGCTAACACCACCTTGAGATGGTATTATTTCTTTAAGGCAAACAGTGACAACCAACGTTTGTTAAATTAGGTCACATTGCAGTCCCATAGAAGTCCTTGAAGTAAAGGCAGAAATTATCCTATCATCATAACCCAAAATACCAAATATCTGTAAGCCCCAATAATTGTCAAGCCTTTATTATAACTTATAAGTATATACGTAATGTATATATTTGGATATGGAAAGAATTTTGGATAGCTATAATGGAAACTCAGTGTGACAAGATGAGGAAGAGGATAATGGGGAACCATAATTGTTTTATGGACACTGCTGGAGCTAAAAGCTTCAAAGACACAGAATAGTTTGTTTTTACTGTGATAATATAAAAGTGGCATTGCAAATTAATAGTTTATTTTCGTCATTGTCATTAACCTTCCACTTGTACAGCTGTTTCAAATCTCTCTCTTGAACTGCTGTTTCAAGGTGCTGACCAAGGCTCCTCCACCACCAAAGCCTGGAGTCCCTAGGACTCAAGGACATTATGAACAAAGTGGGGAACTTGCCGGTAGAGGACAGGGTGCAGTAAGTAGTCAGGATCTTGGCAATAGTTTGGTTTCAGCGGCAGCAAGCACTACTGGTACTGCCCCCAGACTCCAGCACTTGGACAGCTCGTTCTACCTCACAAACCTCACATTCATTAATAGTCCCCACATTTAATAAAGATTCACCATTTAATAATGATACCCATACCAGTCAGTAAGAAAAAAAAGAGAAAAAGAGAACCACCACATGAAATGAATACCCTCTCAGCCCTCACATTATTAGTCCCTTACCTCAGCCCCAAGATAACATAATACCACCCCACATAACATTAATACCAACCCACATAGAACATTAATAGCCCACTAAGATTGGCCCCTACATACCAATAACCCCCATCTCCCACATAATAGTAATTGCCCAAAACACATAATATTAATTTCACCACCCCACTTACCATTATTCCCCCACAACACATAATTTTTTGGAAGCTCTGTGGTCTCAAGAGCCACACGCACAGAGCAGAAGGTAGGGGAGATTAAACAGGAAAGTGTATGGAATGTTTTAGGAGAAAGGGTTGAGAGGAAGAGAGTGGAATAGTAGATCATAGAGGGGCAGGACAGAATGGATCATTGATCTGCTGCACAGCTCATTGGTGACTGATCTTGAGGAAGAGGTCATTCGTTGGAAAGCACAGGAATAAATGGGCTGGCCCTCTTAAGGCCAGGGTAGCCTCAATAATCCCAGAGCACCTATACCAAGAATCCTGGTCCTTTACAGTGCTCCATTCCTTCCTACACCCACTACCTGGGACACCATGAGACCGAGTGAAGGTCTCAGACTCACTCCACATTTGTGCACATAATTTTTCAAAGTGTCTGGCACAATTTGACCTTACGTGTTCCATGTGGCATTTTCCTATCTCTGCCAAGACCTCTCCCGTATTATACCCCAATACCACCACAATGCAGAATAAATTGACACTGTTGTTTTCCTAGCTCTATATCTAAACCTTAAATTCCAAAGAATACAGAATTTACAAGTACGCTGGAGCTTTGCACCTCTGTAAAACTAGTATTACTATTTAACATTTATTTATTTCCAGGATATTCTGTGGTGCTTTACAATTGAGAATAAACACAGTAATAAAATGAGACTGGATATTATCAGACAAAGAGGCAAGTGAGCCCTGCTCTGAAGCTTACAATCTATAGGCCAATATGGGTTTAATACATGAAGTTAAGTGCCACATATTGCATGTTGGTCCAGCCAGATTGCAATGGGAAAAAGTACTTTTCCACCGCAACTTCGCTCATCTTTACATTAGACATCATCTCTGAACAATAAGCTTCCAAATGAGTTAAATAAGAATAAATGATTTTATTTTTTCTCCTCTTCTTTTCAAGTAGTACATGTATTTTAAGTTCTGAGTTGAGAGGCACAAATAGTTAATTACAGTTCTTACCAAATTCGTATTAATGCCAAAGTCTCTATGATTTCCAGGATTAGGGTATTCACGTTTCTTATTCAGTACTGTAGGTCCCCGAGTTCCCAAGGTATCCAGTGGTGCAGTTGCTGATATTTACATAAACGTCCAATAAGAAATCACACAGATTGGCAAGTAGCCCACTGGCACATGAGTTGAAGTTTATTTTAATTTCCCTGGAGCAAGTTTTAAAATCAGGAAGCACATGAGTGAATATTTCAGGGATACACAGATTTGGAAATGCTGTTGTTAACTGCCTGAGGAGGCTGGTACATAACATTAATACAAAAATCTGAAAAGTGAAAATAAATGTTGAAGTTATCATGACTTGTAAGACTGACTGCAACATTATAACCTAACTTGACAATTCTCATCATTACTATAGGATGCCCCATGGATGTGTTTCACTAGGGGGTTACTAATTGAACATTTTCTCACAGAAATCAGAATGTTGTTTTTGCCCAATTGGAAAACTGTAGATTTTAGCCCAATCTTTTGTTTAACAAAACACTTGCTTTAAGCTGCTGTATCACATAGGTTTTTATAAAGTAACTTAACCTTTCTGGGTTTTCTGCATAGGGAGATCGATTTTCTCACAGACTCTGCCTACTAATTGAGTTCTCAATAGTCTTGAAAAAAACAAAAATGTCAGTGGTAATTTGGCAAGAGCTGCTAAGATAGAAGCTAAACCCACTATGATTTATTCAACACTTCAGAATGTGCTGCTTCCTGCGTGGTCCTTTTTCTTCCTGGACACAGAATTCTAGTTAAATAATCTTATTAACTTATTTAGCTTGTAAGTACTTGGATACACCTTTGTGCTCACTGCCATATTCTACAGTAAACATATTTCAATAAAAATAACTATTTTATTCAGATGGGTTCCATAGAGGAATAGGAGCAAAGACCCCAATGTACTATGGTTCATAGAGAAGCATCCTGGTTCTCTCTTATTATGCTGGGATTTTATTACTTGCATTGTCACCTTGTAGCTGACTGCAAGGATAGTATTGATGTTGTGGACAGGCGAAATCCCCCAAACCATGAGCAGAAAAGTGCATCTTTGGGCCCGATAGCAAAACTTGAATAGTGGCCACGTGATGTCATTGTAGCCTCCCCATGCTCCGCTCTGAAAAGAGTAGAAGGAACGTTGGAGAGTGCGAGGGAGCTTGGGGGAGAAAGGGGGTTTGCAGGGGCCTCGGAGGGTGAAGACCTGGAATTGTCATGGTCCCTCACATCTAGGATCCATATTGGCCACACCCCTTGCACCGCTGGTAGTTCTGTCACTGCCCCAAACTGCCCTTTTGCTGAAGTCTTCATTGTTTAGAGATATTAGAGTGTGGCTTGTTGGGAAAGGGCTTGAAGCCACAAGAAATGGATATGCCATGGATGGATTAAGGTATTGTGGGGTGTATCAAGAGTATGGCCCGAGTGTTTAGATACAGAGCCATCTGGAGCTCCTCTAACCTGCATGCACTCAGTTTGAAATGTACTGTTAATGGAAGATGCACTGTACAAAGAGCCTATTCTACAAAAGCCTCCTTCCCCACTGTACCTGGATACACACTTTTTGCAGGGATACCAACCCTTGTAGATATTATATATATATAGATATATAGATGTATGTATATATATATATATATATATATATATATATGTAGATAGATATATATATATATATATATGTAGATAGATATATATATATAGATATATATATAGATATATATATATATATATAGATACACATATGTATGTATACATATATATGCCTTGACTTACACTGGCTCCCCTTCCCCTACAGAATTCTATTCAAACTTCTGACCCCTCACCTAATAGGCCCTCTCTCACTCCACTGCTCCATACATCTCAACCTGTTTTTAAAAGGCTACCATCCATCCACTTAACTATCTCTCTAGGCTTGCTTACCTCACCCTCCCTCATCCCTTGTCCCTCTTATGTACCCCTCTTGCCCTAGATTCCCTCCACTGACTCCCCCATGGGCCTGTTGTCTGTTTAGCCTCATTTAGGTTGTAAGCTCTTATGAGCAGAGCCCTCTTCCCTCCTGTCTCAGAAGTTATTACTCCTGCACCAGCTACACTGGTACTGGCCATGCCTTGAGCTTTTGGAGTCTTAGTAGTACTCGTTTATTGTTCTGTGCTGTTATACCTTGCAAGGTCTATTGTTATCAGTCTATACGGCGCTGTGGAAATCTTGTGGCGCCTTTTAAATAAAGGACAATAAAACAATGACCTCCATATGCAAAGTTCCCCAATATGGAAGTTCCTTATATTGGAAAAAACAAGTAAGAGTTATACAGCACAGCAATGATACATGTAATCTTATACAAATCCCATCTATGTACCAGGGGATAATAATTATATTTTGGTTCCTGGCCGATGGTGGTGCTAACAATGTAACTGCAACAGTCATAAAGTCATTAGGCAAGGTTAGGCAGTTGCTTAGGGCGCCGGGCTCTGGTGGGCGCCACTGATGTAAAAGGCAGATACTTTTGTACTGTAATACTGTGCGGCGACCGCTAAGCATACCTTTCACGGCCGCCGCACAGCTTCAGATCTACAGGGAGGGGGGAGGGGCAAGGGGGCCATGGATCGCGACCGGTTAGACCTGGGGGGGGCGCATTGTGACCCAGGGGGCGGGGCAGTGTGCTGGGGGGGGGATTTTGAAATTGTGCCTAGGGCGCCGAGAACGATAGCACCGGCCCTGAATAAAGTGAAGGAGAAAGCTTCCCAAATAGACGCACTCATAGGATATGTGTCTGATCTCTTGATAGCTGGTTAATTTGTGTTGTGTGAGAATAAATTAAAACATAACTTTAATTACAAGTCTTTTAAAATTAAAATACATATTGCATCAGCATAATTGTGCCATAACCTGCTGATTTAAATTATGCTGCTAAATGAAATAGTAAAACCTTGAATAAAGTCAAGGGCTCCCCTTTATATCTGTCTGACTAGAGAAATTCATGTGGGTACTGCAATTTGCAAAATAGTAATCAATGTTATAATGTGGTCTGTTGATAATACTAAATGAGAGTATTACTTGTGAGAGTAACGCGGCCCGCTCACTATTACTGTTAGTACAATAACTTTAACACAACTTTCTATCGAAATCAGAAAACCGCTAAAAATAAGTGTTGAAATTACCGTGCTAATGGTAATAATGCGGACTATTACCGTTCTACAGTAATAGTGCGCGGGCCGCGTTGCTCTCACGAGTAACACGGTCAATTGAATTTCCCTAGAGCCTTATAGAACGTTATTTGAATCTACTTTATTAGAGCTCCTAAGAGGCAAGCCAAGTTTGTAACATGGCCAGCTGATAGTGTATTGTATGTTTTTGCTACATTTTTCATTTAGTATTATCAACAGACCACATGAGTCCTATGAGTCCTAGTAGTAAATGTATCAAGCTGCGAGTTTCCGGCGGGTTTGAAAAGTAGAGATGTTGCCTATAGCAACCAATCATAGTCTAGGTTTAATTTTGTAGAATGTACTAAATAAAGGATATCCTTTATTTAGTACATTCTACAAAATGAAAGCTAGAATCTGATTGGTTGCTATAGGCAGCATCTCCACTTTTCAAACCCGCCAGAAACTCTCAGCTTGATACATTTACCCCCTAGTATGCTGGGGAGCAATAATGTTACAGATTCAGGCCACTACAACTAACATAACAAGAAAGAGAA
>NW_027448658.1:0-16414 GCF_038048845.1 Mixophyes fleayi
TGTGGCTCCACCTCGTTTAAACTCAGTATCTGTCTACTTTAAACCCATGGAACCTCATTGGAGCTGATGCCTGTTTCTTTTCTTATGCTGATCTGTAGTTTTCAAAAATAATTTATATGTTTTCAACACACCCATTGCTAATTTAGATTCAGCTGCTTCTGATTTCTCTTACTGCAAACCCCCCCCCAAGTTTAGTAATTTCTCAAGGATCTGCTATCAGAACTCAGTAAGGGTCATTTATGAGCCACAAAATTAAGTTAAGAAATGGAGAGCTGACACTCCTTGCAATCTATAAGGCTAGGTACACCCTGGCCTGATAATTGCACGAAAAACCTTCAATCAGCCAACATCCAACGTTTGGTCAAATATCGCGTGAATGTATATAGTGACGCAATGATCTAAAGTCGTTCCAAAGTGCCGATCATCGTTTCATTTGGTTGGTCGCAGTGTTCAATATTTTCCGACCAACCACCGAGCTATCATGCAGTATCTATGCACTCATGCCCACAATCTCCATAGAGTTTACAGAGTCGGGCTCTTTTCAGCCAATGCTAGCGCTTTATGTCTGGTGAATAAATGTAGAGAGTGCTGTAGAAGAAATAATTCATTTGTTCGTTCTGAGACAGACTGTTTCGTTTCAGAGCCACAGAACCTAACGAAACTTGTTAGGACATGTAAATAGCTATAACAAGGCAGTTTAATCAGTGTGACAATGTGACAAGAATGAATAAATGAATGAATATTGTGCTGTCATTCTCTGAAGACTAGAAGACCAGATGAAGAGCACAGATCTGAAGGTAAATCGTGTCAGTGTGATACATGAATCGTCAGACTGATTGAACTTTCAGTCATAGGTTCAATAGTTTGAGATAAAACGGTGGTAAAATTCTTCAGTGTGTACCTAGCTTAAGTACTACTAACATGTGTAAATGATATGTAATTTTAATCATACACCACAACATAAGAAGCTATTTAGGGTGATAACTGACTTAATCTTTATGTTACAATTCTACTGGCAGCACTGAATATACTCCCTGAGAGTACAAGCTAATTTTCCCAAAATTGTTCCCTAATGCCCTCAACTAGTATGTGTGTATACACTGTGCACTTGGCCAAGTGCATAGTGTAAAAACTGCAAATGATTGCCACGTATTACATTTTTATGAGAATAAGTATCACATTACAATACTACTTTCGCAACATGCTCATTTTCAAGCTGCTGCAAATAGTCATTTGAATTTTACTGTATTTTCAGGTGTACTTTGTCTTCACCACTGCTAGGACTTGACCTACTTCCTCAGTGTCTAAAGGTGTAACACAGGTGGGGAAAAGGTGTGGCTAAATAAAACAGTGTCAGGATTTGATAAAGGTAATGATAGAAAGGCAGACTCATTATCATTAGATTATTATAACGCTATAGACACAATGGGCCTTATTCATTAAGGAAAGTAAAGCAAATAAAATTAGTTACTTTGCCCCTTAGCAAAACCATGTTGCATTGGAGGGGAGGTAAATTTTAAATGTGATGGCAGATTTTTAGTTGGAGTAGGTCATGTCCTAGATCAACTTTAAATTTCAGTTTACAAATAAAGCTATCAAGTATTTGTGTGCTACATGACAAACCAGCCAGTATTTATCTTATCTGCAAAATAATAAATTAATTTGTACTCCTTGCATTGTAACATGGTTTTGTCCAGAAGAAGCTTACTCATTTTTTGCCTTACTTTCCTTAATGAATCAGGTCCAATATATTTGTTGATCCTTGTAACTTGCTTCATTACATTAGTTCACAAATATTAGGTCAATTTGGACAGATATGTAAATGGTGACATTTGTTAATCTGACAAATAATTTTGCCAATTTCTACCCTTTACCTGTACAGTATGATGTATTTTGAAACATTGTAGACTATATAATATGAACTTAACTTTCTTCCAAGTTGGAAAAAGAAACACCATGGGCTAGATTTACTAAACTGCAGGTTTGAAAAAGTGGAGATGTTGCCTATAGCAACCAATCAGATTCTATCTATCATTGTGTAGAATGTATTAAATAAATGACAAAGAGAATCTCCACTTTTTCAAACCCGCCGTTTAGTAAATCTAGCCCCTTGTCTCCTACAACAGCTGCAGTCATTGACTGATTTTGAAAAGGCTTTACAGATATTATTCCAGTCACAGCTTCTGCTTCAAAGATTAGTGGAAGAGAATTTGATAATACCCAGGTGCTTTTCATGGTTCTGTCTGCTTACTCTCTATCTCCTTACCAAGTATTATTTCATTTTTCAGCCACACAGTAGCTTACATGGTGCTTGACTACTTCAAATGGCTTAGCAGACATTGTGTAAGGTGTCTCCGGGACATATCCTTATCCTGGAAAATAAAGAAAAGCATAGCTGCATGGTTAGTGCCATATGCAGAGGTATGTGACTGCCATGTTCAGTCATGTAAACTATGTGCAGAAGATAGCCACAAAAATACAATTATTAATATTTAGTATTAAGATATATTATTAATATTGCTGAGATCACAATATACCGTAATAGTATTATGATAATGTATACATGGTGATAAATCTATTTAGGTATTTGACTTAAGTAGAATATGTCTTTATATTTCCTATATTGGCCAGGATAACAGGTTGTGTAGTTAAGTTGGACACATATACTGATACTTGGTGATCAGACAGAAAGTCAGACTCTTTTCATGTGTTGCCAGCTTTAGAACTTTTGAAGCTTGAACAACTTAACCCAAGATTATCAGTGCCCACTCTCTTATTTTCCTTGTTCTACAATTATAAATAAGGGCTACATCAATCTCAGAGTATTACCTACCACCATTATGCAAATTACCAATAGAAACGCTTGTTTTCAAGCATAGATAAAATACATCAAATTGAAACCACATTGGGCATGCCTTGATAAGGACATGGTAGCTGTTATTTAGGAGAGCGATCTGGAATCCAATTGCAAATTTTGACCTTTCCTCCAGGTCAAACAGATGATGAAGAGATGAATCCAATTACAGCTGTAATCTTGTATCCAGGAAAGCAAAGAGACATACTAATTAACCCTAGTGTGTGTGTGTGCTTCTGTTGTAGAGAATTGAAACTGTAAACTCCACTTATCCAGGAAGTGATGTGGATGATCAAACAGTCTCTGTATTCTTAGCCCTACATAAATAATGATAAAAATAATAATAAAAATAATAATAATACTAACAATTTACTTTCTTAACATTTTACTAGTGTTAGAAATCTTAAAAAACTACAAATAGACCATAGCTTGCCCATTGGGCAAGTTAAGCATGGTCAATTTTAGACGGTAATGGGCCAAAGTAAAGGTGTGCCCCCTAAACAAAGATTGGAACTATGATTTCAATTCTTATTTATTGCAGTAAAGCCTCTGACATATTATACTATCAATGCCCCAGCATATTAAACCAATGATGCCCCAGGCATGCCAACTAGAATGTCCTCATCATCAGAGCTGGATACATTTATTCAAAGGCAGGATAGCAGTTTTGGCACCTCCTCTTTCTCCAGGGTCATCTGTCAGTCACAGGCCAGCAGCATGCATATAATTATATACTAGACAGTATAGTGCCCACATGATTATATAACAGCCTAGCAAAATGCACAGTTAATTATATGACAGAGTGACTATAGAATTGTATACTGCATAACAGTGTCCTCATGATTATTTACAGGTAAATAGAATATTCACATAATTACATAACAGCCCAGCAGTGGGCATATACCATTATTAAACATACCATTATTAAACAATATACCATTATTAAACTGAGCAAATGTGCCCACAGTATACAAACTCAAAGGAGTGCCAAAACTTTTCTATAAAATCCATTCCCATATGATTATTTATGTGTCCAGCAGATTGACAAAACCATTAAGTATAATTGAGGGTGTCCCCAAGATTACATACCAGTTGAGAAGACTGTAAATACCATTATATACCACCTACAGTGCCCAAATGATTATTTAACAGAGTAACAGAGATGCTCATAAACTTATACACCAGCCCAGCAGGTACCAACAGGCAGCCCCATAGAAATACCCACAGGATAATATTTGATATCTATCTATCTATCTATCTATCTATCTATCTATCTATCTATCTATCTATTTATCTATCTATTGTTTTTTGATCGCTGAAGCCAGTGGAACTGTTACATTTAACTGCCTGAAACTACACAATAAACTTTTGGTTAAAACTTCCAGCACAAATAGTTTACAGTATTTACTGTATCTATCTAATTACTGGAATTACTATGTGTAGGGATCAGTACATTGTTATTTAGTTGGTCTACAGGTTCACAAATTATGAGGCTAATTTCACAGTCATTTTCTAAGGATATTCTACTGTATTTGATTCATGATGTCTCTAATTTGACATTTACACATCTGGCAACATCATTTTATAATTGCAGTAACCTGGTAATAATTCAATTTAAGGTATTTGACCATCAATTAGTTAACTAATTTATGCAACAAAGGTTAAGCACTACTGTAAGAACAAATAATGACAACAGCCCAATTTGTAGGTGGATCTGTGTATCTTAGTGAGTTCTCAATTATGTGTTATTTAGTATACTAAATATTTTGTAATTTGCTTGAGCTCTTCACCACAAGTAGAAATATTTTAGCACTATGATGATTTTCAACTTAACTAAAGTAAATTTATTTTGTTTTTTGAATAGCATTTTAGCACTGAGCCTAAAGCAGAAAAATCAGATCAACAGAGTAAACAACTGTCTGCCTTCAGCACTAATCACACAAAATGTAAAAATATTTACAATCATGCCTAAAGTTCAATATATGTGGAAAAGGGTAGATAACTTGATCCATAAATGCAATATATCCCCATAACTTGATTTGATATAAAATATGGGTAGAGAAATCAAAATCTCTTTTAAAGCATACAAGCTCCGACAACGGCACTGTCTGTAGCAGTATATGGAGGAGAAATACTGTAGCTTTTAAAATGATTATATCATTATTGAAAATATATATTTTAATTATAAAAAAAACCCTTCAGGGCAATTATACCGATTTAAAGCAATCAGTACTGCTAAGGAAAACTGTTACATTAATTAGTTAACATATAATTGATATTATAGGCCTAATATTCTGTAACATTAATCCCTATTTACCCTTTTCTAAATATACAGAGTCTTTTAATAAAGACATCCTTATAAGATAAAATTCAATAAAATAGGGGACGCGGCCTAGACTCCATGCTGGCAGGACGTGTCTGTAATGAGCTCCGGTCCCTCAGCCTCTAAAAACACATTTAATTGCGGCTTTCTCACCCTATTAAAGGCCAAACTAAGCCGGTGAAGTCATGGCGATCTTTCGATAGAGGAAAAATTAGATCTGGCTGCCACATCTAGAACGACGACCGAGAGTTTCAAAAGTGAGGCCTGGTTCCCGCCCCGCCGACGGCTCGACCCGTCCCTACAACCAGGATGGTAATCCGTCAGCCAATGCAGAGGACTCCCTGAACATATCACCTACCTCGCAGGAACCCCGGCGGGGCCAGCCAGATGTAGAGGGTTTATCTGGAAACGGAACACAACTACCACTGGCTCTGGAACATGCCCAATTGTGAGTAGGGACGTCAGGCTTCTGATTATATCACAACTGACCCAGTAGACATAACTCTTCACTTCCTGTTACCCCTCGAGGCAGGGACTTGTTTAACTTTCCGGACAGTGTAATACTGGATGGCTATGGGGCTGAGGAGCTGACCGTGTCTTGGGGGTAATACTGCCAGAATACAGTCTCTTTTAAAGTGAGATTCAAGACACTTTATCTACCTTTGGCAGCGTAACTGATATACAAATGCTTGGTAACGCTTGGTGAATCAGACTCCCAACTACCAGATTGTAATATATATCCACCTCGTTCCAACCCACTCGCTGCCAGTGGTGGATCCAGGGGGGGGGGCAATCGGGGCAATCGCCCCCCCTAGCAGACACTTGCTGCCGACGGCTGCACAGTATGTGCAGGTCCGTCCAGCCGTGACAGGCAGGGACAGTGTGCTGCCTGACTGCTCTGATTGTGTTTAAAACACAATCAGAGCAGCCGGGCAGCACACTGTCCCTGCCTGTCAGCGGCTGGACGGACCTGCACATAGTGTGCAGTTGTCGGCAGCCTAAGATGTTAGAAAGGGGGCAGGGCCTAAATCGCCCCCCTAAATCGCACCGGGTACAACAGTTTTCTACATCCGCCCCTGCTCGCTGCATAACCCCAGTCTTATTGATTTCTGTGCACTGCATTGTGAGCCTATTATAAGCTCTAAGGCTGAAGAATTACCAGAAACTGCAGCCCCTGGGAATTTACATACTACATACTACAGCAACAATGTCAGACATCTAGAGACCAACTGTGAGAGCTTGAAAAACAGAGCTGTGTTACATTCTAATAACATTATGTGTGTGGTACTATTGTCATATTGTGGTGAGTTGACAACTCTTCAACCAACAAAAAACCACATGTATATCAAGCAAGAAGTGGGGATAACGGTCCTGTTACTCACTAATGTCTTGAGTCTCTCTGGTCTGCTTACCCAGCATGTTGAAATACTAAATATGTTCTACTAGCCCACCCATGTCTGAATACTGACACTGCTCGCACCCCCCCCCCTGACAACTTGAAATTCTCTGCAGCGTTCCAGTGCGACACATTATCTCATCTAGATCCTATTGTCGGCGCAATGGCCCTGGAAAAACACAAATATACTAAGCCCCTGCCTGCTGTGAATTACTTCAGGCATGTGTCGACAGGCAAAGAAAAGAAAAATCCGTTCTACCCAGTGGCTTCACTTGTCTCGGAGGCTGGATCCTCCAGGCCCTCTGAAACAATGGCCCCTCTTACATTCCCTTCAGCACCAATGGATCCTAATGCCCCCCCTTACGGTCTCTAAACAAAATACAGAACTCACCAGTGCCATGAAAGCATCCATACCAGAACTCAAGGAGGAAATTGAAGAAATAGGTGATCGTACTAACCATCTGGAACAAAATATGAGTGAGCTGGTACCCTCACACAACGACTTGATAAAGGCGCATGATACCCTCTGACAGAAACTAGATTCCCTTCAAGAAAGATGGCAATCATGGAGGATCGCTCTAGACGTAATAATGTGAAAATCAAAGGTATGCAAGAAACAGTCCTCAATGCAGACCTTCAATCGTATGTCCTGTTATTATTCAGGAAGCTCCTACCCTCGACCTCCTTATTGACAGAGTCCATAGACTGCCAAAACTCCGGTCCTATGTGAGCTCCTCACCTAGAGACACACTTCGGATGTACTTTTTTCATGCGAAGGAATGACTCCTGAGAGCAGCTTGGGAGAGAGAAAATACAGAGACACTTGTTGATGTTCAATTGTTCTCAGACTTCTTTCCAAGCTGTAACCACAGCTGTGAGGAACAACAATAATCCTTACCAATGGGGGTTTCCAGTCAAGATCATAGTACAGAGGAATAATTCTACTCATATTGTTACTACTCCCGATGAGTGTGTCCAAGTAATAAAAGCAAGGGACATCATCTGCGCATCTAACACTTCTCACCGCAGACTTTGTTAGTAGTCCCTGATAGACTGGTCTGTCAAGTAATAAAACAAGGGACATATACTTTTCTTTCATTCCTAGACCACTCTGCACAGCGACGTCCATAGATCGCTCCCAGTAACCAGACCGATACTGATCGATGTAACTCTTTCCTCTTGTTTCATTGCTTCATGCCTAAGCTGCCTGGCGTCTGACTTTGGTGCTGCGCATGCGCGGACCATATCCTTGATCTCCTCTGCAAGTTTTCTATTAGCTATCAGACTGGATCCAAACTTCAAAAGCTGCACCTGTCTTTGCTATACTGCTGACTGATCCGTTCATGCTGCACTTGTCTCTGCTGTGACGCTGGCTAAATTACTCAATAACTCAAGCTGCACCTGTCTTTGCTACACTGCTGGCTGATCGTTTCATGCTGCACTTGTCTCCGCGGTGCCGCTGGCTGAATTACTCAAGCTGCACCTGTCTTCGCTATACTATTGGCTGAACCGTTCACGCTGCACTCGTCTCCGCTGTGCCGCTGGCCGAACTACTCAAGCTGCACCTGTCTTCGCTATACTGCTGGCTGAACCGTTCATGCTGCACCTGTCTTCATTGTGCCATTGGCTAAAGAGCTCACGCTCCATCTATCTCCCTTGTGCCGCTGGCTAAAGAAACTCACACTTCAGCTGTCTCTACTGTGCTGCTGGCTTAAAAGCTAACGCTCCATCTGATTTCATTATTCCATTGGCTTCTGGCCTTGTGTTCCTGCCCCCACCAGCATCATCACTCTTATCTCCCCTATAGTGTCTCGCCTGACTCTCCTGGTAAGGACCGCAACTTGCGGACGGATGCAGCTATGCCCAAACTACCTTTCCCAATTCTTGTGGTGGTCCCTGGTAAAAACCATCCATTCGTTAGACTCTGAGCCTTACTGGGAGTAGCGCTAAGTTGGGAAGACCTAAGAATCCAGTTTACCAAACCATAACAGACACTTTCCGTTGTGGTTTTTACTATCCTTATGGCCTCTCTTCTAGAAATTTGAAGACCCATACCGCAAGGTTGGCCCGTTGACTCTCATTGTCTTTGGGAGAAGATTCCAATTTCTTCCGCTTTGGTTCCTGGACACAGACTCTTGCAGATGACCATCTCCTGTGACACATATCAAGAGCCACATTTGACTGTGTCTGACTCTTTTGACCTTACCCTCTGGCCTCAGACAGCTAGAGCCCTAGTGAAGTTCCTACTAATGTGCTTTCATCTTTTCCTTATGCACTGTTTGGTTATGGATATGTAGGTGGAGAGATGTCTGGAGTGGGACGCGGAGTGAGCTCCACATTTTTATGTTGGTGGCTCGTGCCCCGATCGTGTTCCCTTGCTTTCGATTCCACCTAGGGTGCATTATAGGCCTCTTTAATACTTTATATTTCATAGCTTGTTCTATGTTTCATCTGTTTTGTAATTGCCTTTATATGTTCTCAGGGTTTTACTAAAGTTATTTATAATGCTTTGACCTTGATGTTTTGCTATGCAACTTTTAGAACAGTTTAAATCTTTGAGTCCCTAATTGGGTTGCCTGACTCATGTACCTATCCCGATTCTTTCAGGTTGCCTTTCCCCAGTTTATTATATTTTGTTTTACTCTATGTTCTTTTTGTTTTGGTGTTTTTCAGACATGGGTGGGCTTGCTTTCTAGGCAAGCACCATGTCCCCTAAATGGTACCTATTTTGCAGATTTTCCCCGCCTGACAAATGCACTAACCCACTATTTGGGTTACCCCAGTCCCCCTCCCCTTCTTCCTTCCTGTGCCCCACCTAGGCTATGTTCCCTCCCCGACCTCCAGAAGACAATACCACTCTGATGTTACAGTTCCCTTTCTCATTGCTTTACTCAGTCTCAACATCCCTTCTAGAGATAAAAACTCCAGTTCTTCATACCGCTAATCCTAGCTCGTAGGATTAAGTTTCTTCCTTTAAATGTACGGGGTCTCAATTCCCCGAACAATGGCCCTTAATTTTTCTTTAATCAAAGAGCAGATGTGGTGGCACTCCAGGAGACCCATTTCAAATCTAGGGCCCCTCCTAATCTATGGGACCATCATTACCCCACCTGCTATTCCATGGCAAAATGGTGTAGCTATCCCATTTAGCTCCAAAATCACATTTGTTCTCTCAAATAAATTTGAAGATAAAAAAGGCAGATTCTTAAATTTAACTGATCTACTGGACGATAAGTTGGTTACGATTGTTTCCCTGTATGCTCCTAATTCTAGGCAGATCCCTTCCTCAAATCAGTTCTTTGGGAGTTCTTGAAGGTTAGAAAAGGTAGCCTGATGGTGTAGGGAGACTTTAACTTTGTTTTAGATCCTCGTTTAGACAGAACCTATCCTACTGGTACGACACCACCACCTGACACCACTGGCCCGTCCTTGGCTTTCCGCAAGATGATTGCAGAATACAATCTTTATGATGCATGGCGAGCATCTGCCCCAGCTACAAAAGACTACACATTCTACTCACATATTCATAACACTTACTCCCATATTGACATGATACTCACTGACAAATAGTCTCAACACTCTAAAATTGTTTCCATTCTCCCAATTACCTGGTCAGATCATGCCCCTTTACACTGGGTGTGGTCTTGCTCTGCTCGATCCACTCCACCTTGGATGTGTCATCTCTCCAATTATCTCCTTGCAACCTGGTGAGTAAATTAGCCCTTCAAAAAACTCTTCCTTTATACTTGAACACTGACAAACCCTAAGACACTTCTATCTTTACTTATTGGTGCACTCTTAAAACAGGGTTCCTGACTGAGAAGGGTGAATGCCTACTTTCAGCAGGAACTTGAATCTAAGCTTTTAACACTGGAGGCTCGCAAGAAATCCTCTTCCTCGTCAGCACTGAAACTGGAGTTGACTCAAGCTGAGCCCAAGCTGCACTCGTATCTGACGTAAATTTCACACAACAGGTAATAAGGCAAGACGAATGATGGCTAGGAAGCTTAAGGGCCAACAGGCTAGAAACGGAATCCAACATCTTTCTAACCCTGAAGGTTTAAAGATAGCAAACCCCCGCGACTTAGCCAATCTTTTTGCTAAGTATTAGGAGAGCCTCTATAACCATAAAAATGACTCTGCCGTCCCTCAACCCACACCCACCCACATCCAGGACTTCCTACATCAACTTAACCTCCCCTGTTTAGATGCTGATGCCTTACAATCACTAAACAACCCCTGAACCCCTCAGGAATTTTTTGCTTTAATAAAAATCCTCCCGAAATGTAAGGCTTCAAGTCCGAATGGGTACATTAATGACTTCTATGTTATTTTAAGAAGGATATTGTCCCCATATTGGTTGAATTATATAATGCAGGCACTGACTGTGGTCGGTTCCCAGAGGAAATGCTCGAAGCACAAGTGGTGACAATCCCGAAACCAGGCAAAGATACAGCTGATTGTCTGTCAATACTGATTTGAAGATCTACGCCAAATCAATTGCTACAGGCTTGGCCTTCTCATACCTGGCCTGGTTCACCCTGATCAGGTGGGCTGTGTCATGGGGCGTCAAGCCTCCGACAACACGAGAAGAATTTGAATTATTGTGGAGTATGCCTCAAGATCCCAGGAAGAGCTGTTGATGCTTTCCCTGGACACGGAGAAGGCATTTGACAGACTCAATGGGGGTATATGCGGCAGGTTTTGTTGAAATTTGGTTTTAATGGCAGTATATTGAGGGCAATCCTCACACTTTATGACGGCCCGTCCGCAAAGGTGTTTAGTAATGGATTCCTCTCTAATAAATTTGCCATCACTAATGGCACCAGACAGGGTTGCCCCTTGTTCCCCCTTATGCACATATTGGCCAATAAACCATTTGCAGAACTTTTACGCCGCTCCAATGCTTACAAGGGTTTCAACATCCGGATCACTGATCACGGTCTTTGCTTATTTGCTGACGATGTACTTCTCCTTGTGTCCAGACCGGAGACCGCAGCCATTGCACAACAGTGAAAGCAATCCTCCCCTCCCTCCATCCACAAAATTGTAGCTAAAATTCACTTTAGTTGTGAGATGGAGACATACAAGGTTCCTTATTCTATGGCACCATCCTCACCCTTAATCAAATGGATGTCCTGACATGTGTTCACCACTGAAGGAGAGGGTTCTAAGTTGTTATGCACATCAGACTTGTCGACCATTGCTACTTTTTTTTTTTTTAAAGTATATTTTATTGACAGTTTTACAGTATCAACAGCAAACAGGTTAGACTGCAAATCAAACAATTTGTTAGACCATTGCTACTTTTGACCCTAGAGAATAGCATCTCCAAGCTGCCTTTTGAGACATGTAATGGTTTGGTTATAACATATTTATCTGCCTGAAATATGCCTTGAATATTAAAACTCAAGCATTAACGCCACTCCATATTTTGATTGTATATGTCTGCTCCCCACTATATACCCCTCCCCATTCCTTTTCTCTTTTCTGTGCCCCTCTCCTTTATCATTTAATACCGCAAAAAAATTATTCTGGTAAAAAAAAATTCCATCAAATAATAAAAAGGTGCTATGTAACTTGATTAACGGTATATCAGGCCTTTACTCCCCACCTACCATTTTTGCTCATTCAATGCCCCCCCTGTGGTGCACTAATTTACTGATAACAGTTTTGGCCCTACTTACTGCTGTGAGTAGGAGTTAGACTTTTTATTTACTGTTTTGTTCTATTTTACTTTTGCTGTGTATTCTGTTTTTTTCCTTTTCTTTACACAGGTTTAAGCAGTTTTTCTTGTTCACTGTTTGCTTGTCTTTTCCATTATTTTCATATTACTATGTTCTCTTACAATGTAAATGGACAGGCATTATACCAATGATATTTCTTTGCATGACTTTGTATGGATGTGCTGTTGGGCCAAGAGTTTAGTAATGGATAACTTTAATGAGAGTAACTCTCCACCTCAACTGATTTCCATGACTCTCTCTATTAAAGTGTGCTAAATAGCTTTCTCTGGCAAAATAAATGAATTTGCATATGTTGTCTTATGGTTTGAATATGTTAAATGAATTTGTAAACTTGAATTAATTAATTGTTTGGGAAACTGTGTCACTATATATTGTTAAAGTATTTCATGTGCTTCGACAATCAAGAGGGAATTCAGTTATCTATGGAGTGCCTCTGGAACAGTCATAGGGCACTCCGTGGCGATGTAACAATGATGTTTACTCCTTGCACCCCATAGAGGTGCACAGGGAAATCTGCGATGTTGGAGTACCGTAGTACCCGGAAATTAGCACAATCGGCAATAACTAAATAATCGTGCACAATATTTGGCATCACATCGCACACAATTGAATACCCCCCCTTTTAGTCCAAGAATAATATAACACACTCTTTCTGATACTTTGCTTTGCATCAGTTTTAATATTGTCTGCATGATTCAAAAGTTTTAATACTAAAATATATTGGTGTTATTTGGGAACTCTCATTTAGTACATAGGGGCATATTTATAAAGCAGAGAAAACGGGTGTTTTTGCAGGAGATAGGGCTTCTCTCTATAGTTAAAGGGATACCACCAGGCTATTGCCAGTAAAGCATCTGAGGATGACCATAGCAGGGAAGAACAGGCAAAAATGCTTCATTATTTAAATTTTTCCTAAGTGAAATATTTTAAAATATTTTTTTTCTATTTTTTTTTTTTTTTACAATTGGAACTGAAAGCCCAAGTCGGGGCTATCAGTTCCACTGTGTAAACAAGCTAGTCAGGTCACGCACGTGCATATGCCACATCATTGACCCAGCGAAGTGGTAGGTTCAGTCTTAATATTTCCAATCTTTATCGCTAGGCAGTTGAGCATTCTTTCCATGATAAATTGTGGCAATATTAGATTTACTATCACTGTGATAAGTGGCGATATAAAATCTATGTTATTGCCACATATTTATACGAGTGCTGCAGAAGAACTTAAGATGTGTTAATGGACACACTTCAAATGCTGAATATGAGCATGGATCAGAATGACTTACTTTTGCCAACAGTTTGAGTCACTGCACTTGGGGCCTCATTGAGGAAGGGATACAACTTGTAGCATCAGACCACACATCTGTCAGGACAAGTTCTGTCTGTCTAAGCACAGGCATCTACTCTTTGTTAGATGTTTACCACCTTTTGTTTATTTGCGGGTGCTAAATGCAGTAAAACAGCTATAGGTGTCCTACAGGTATTCCTACTAAAATAATCTAAGAAAATTTAATTTTAAGCTGAAGAATTCTAGAATTGTGTCTTGAGGAAGTGAGGACAATGATCAGGAAAAAACCTAATGTACACCCGTTCATTTCTTACATCCCTCCATAACTTTGCAAGTGTCTACACAATCCTAGCAAACATACAATATATGTGAATTTACAATAAGCGAGTGACTTTTTATAAATAAATGCTGCTCTAAATACTCAAGAAAACCTAACTGAGGATGTTGTTTGTGCAATAAATATTTTTATAAAAACCTTCCAGTGATTGATACATTTGTGATTTGCATAATTTAATTAATTAAAAGACAGCCTGCATACATCTAGCTGAAATTTATCCATTACATGTATTTTAAGAAAGATAAGATGATATTTAACTTGCCACATGAAACAGAGAAGAATCTCTATTTAAATGTTGTTGTATAGACAGATTGGAAAGCTTGCACCTAACAAGTGTCAAGCCATCTTTCTGAACAGACTGATTTAAATTGCCTTATATGAATAATGTTAAGATGAAACCTATTATTTGAAAATGGTTTGTTAAGCACTCAAAACGGTTGAATGATACTTTAAACAGTTGATTATCACTTAATTGCAGGAAAGGAAAATAATACTGAATATGTAACCATATTACTGTGTAACATACTATGTTTTGATTAGCTAGTGCTGAGTTGGTATGACAAGTAAAAGACTTGCAAATACATGTCTTGTCACAGGTGCAAGTTAGAAGCAACAAGTAAGTAAAGAACAACACTGTTTCTTAATGGTAAAATAGAATTATTACTGATGAACAAAACTACTGAGAATGGTCCTGAATCACAAAATTGCAGAGAATTAGATAATAAGGGGATTATCTAAGTGGATTTTTATTAATAAAAGCAGAGCTTACTTGCAATGTGTGTTTAAAAACAACAATATGTAGAAAAAGCAAAATCTAACAAATTGAACTGATTTGAATTGTAAATTACTTTATAACCTTAAGTCATGTTTAAAATGCTTCTGTCTGAACCTTCAATAAAAGATTTGTGAATTGATTCAGTGAAAGAAAATAGAGCTATTTACCCATTATCTTGTATTGTTAGGTGAACCAAACTGTGGCATATTTGCTCATGTCTAAAATGCTCTTTACAGCTGTGTGAACTGTTATCTATAGTAAACTTTTTTTACAAGTTTTTTTAAACGGCACTAGAGAAATGACAGCTAGAATGTGATTGGTTTCTATGGGTCAGAGCACAATTAAATATGCCCAATCAAGCATTATGTTTTTATTCTATAACTCCATCTATCAAAGTCATAATCCTACCCTCAGCCGCCTATAACTGCATGTTTATTCCATGAGATGGAGTGGAATATAGATGTAAAGGTTGGAAAATCTGTAAACAGGAAATTAAAAATGAGGTTTTTATAGTTAAAAAAGCAAAACAAAGATGATCAATGGCAGATTTAAAACTTTAATATTTTTTATCCAATAATACATAAAAATAACCTACTATATATATATATATATATATATATATATATATATATATATATATATATATATATATATATATATATAACTGGAAATGTATGCTAATATATTATTTTTTAAGTTATTTATTATTTTGAATCCGTTTTATATTGATTTTTATGGTCAATTAGGTTTGTTCCAGCTACATCTATTTTTTTAATTCTGAAAGAAGCAGAATATAGAGGGAAAGGAAAAAAGTCTGAAATTCGGGCCCTGGCGCAGACTGACAATTCCTTCTCACTTTTCTGCTACTTCTTTCAATGTCTGTTTCATACACATAATATTGCTCATTTTTAAAATGCATCATGGTTGTCATTGTTTAAACCTGTGCTTTGATAGAGAGTATATTTTAAAACAACATATTAAGTGATATACTAAATCTTTAATCTATTCTATGAATCAACTATTAATCATTATAACTAAGGCCCTGGTATTTGGAATATAAAAGATGACCAAACACAATTCTCTTATTATTCAGATACTATATTTTATAGTACACTTTGCAACTTGTTGACTTTTATCCTTTGTTTGAAGTGAGTGATAGTGATTAACTGAATCAAGTTGTAATGGAAAAACAGTGAAATTTTGAACATCTCAGACAATTTCAAATGCAGTAAGTTAAAATATTATGTTACATTAAATGCTTGAAAAGAAAGTAATAAGTAAACAGTCTTTCTTTATTAGCCCTAATAGAAAACCAACATAGTGCAAAAATAAAATGAAAAAAAAAAAAAAGAAATGTATAAAACGAGAGCAGAGAGAGTCTGGTTGCTCATGTTCATAAGGTTCATTTAAATGATTCTAGCATGAATATGTGATTGCTATCTATCTATCTACATATATATATATATATATATATATATATATATATATATATATACAAGTTAACCCGTGCATGATACTCATGCATTCTAGTCAAATCAAGCTACTTAAGGTGTTAAAAAGGTTCTTGTCATGCATTTGGGCCATAGCCCAGGCCTCAACCACCAACCACTCCCCACTGTCACCCCCGGCAACCACCAACCACTCCCAACTGTCACTTCTCCTTCAAGAAATATATATATATATTTTTTAAATCTTTA
>NW_027448659.1:0-15368 GCF_038048845.1 Mixophyes fleayi
ACATACTTGGTATGTGCAGTTCGGCGGCACGTGGAGGTGGCCATCTTGAGGGACGGATGGAAGTTTTAACTCCCTCCCCCTTTCAGTTTCTGCACACAGACGGCGCCCATGCCTGGAGGCTGTGACAGACAGACAGAGACCTGCACCTGAAACATCTGTCTCCAAACTGCCTGTACCTCTGTATTGTCTTTATTTGTTTACTAAACAACCGTTAACTCGTTCAGTCTTTATTGCATATAGACTAGGACTGTTTTCAAACTTTGTGTCTAATACCTAGAAACTTCCTGGCATATAGACTAAAGGAATTTCTATGCTGCATTGAACATGTAATATATATGAAAGGCTTGTTATGGACAACCTGTGCTTTTAATTTTCAATGTGTCTGCATAAGAGCTCCCAAGTGTAATAGTCATTCTCTGGTATTTCTGTACTATGATACACAGGTGGCATATGTACTTCTGGATTATCTTTTGTCCAACCTGTACAAAAGGCAGCATGCACACGTATGTGTGTGTGTGTGTATATGTATATATTTGTGTGTGTGTGTGTGTGTGTGTGTATGTATGTATATGTGTGTGTGTGTGTGTGTGTATGTGTATGTGTATGTATATATATATATATATATATATATATATGTGTGTATGTGTATATATATATATATATATATATATATATATATATATATATATATATATATATATATATATATAATATGTGTGTGTATATATGTATCACACAATGTATTTTATTAAAAAAAAAAAGGATTTATGATTATGCTCTATGCTTTTCCATGGTAGGAATTAGCATGGGCATGTTGCAATGTGTATATTATTAAGGTGCTCAAGATGTATTTGGTATCGCCTATTATTCCATTGCATTATGGCTGGACAGATTCCCCCAGTGGGAGATTTCCGTCTGTACTGACAATATTTATGTACAAATGACGAGATTCATTTATATTTCCTGACCCTTTGCTTACCATTGTCTTAGGTGTCAGAGTACCTCTCTGGTACACCTGAGTTGTATTATGTCTGTACAAAATGTATATTTTAATATCCCTTTTTCTACAGCTTAGCCCGGATGCTCTCTGTGGAGCTTATGAGACTTAGCTTGGCGAACAGGGTGCACCCACTTCGGTGACTGCAGTTCCGCAGAAGTCAAGCTGAGCTAAATCTACGGCAGCATCAATGGCCTAGGGTCTACAATCAGGGTGCTCCCATTTCGGTGTCAGCAGTTTTGCAGAAACAGGTCTGGCCTAAATCACTGTCGCCTCGGGTGGCCGAACTCATTAAGGTGATTTTAGAGTCCGAAATGGTGCGAGAGTATACCCTTTTTCATGCTTCTACACATGTTACACTGTGTTGGTTAAACCCCCACACAGCTTATATCTGTCCGCTAACACAGAAGTGGCATTCAGCTATTCAGGTGGAAAACCATCTGGACAAAAACGCTGTTGTTCACCATCTTTCACAGATGGATAGGTTTTTATCTTTCACTGTTGTCACAGTCAGAATCAGGATGTGGGTCATTCCTCACTTGAGGATGTCTATTTCGACCTTGTTTTACTAACAAGAACCATTATTCCCTCTGGTTGCACACACGAGGTGAATTATCCCAGCTTAAACTTTACACTGTTTTAGCATTGGCAAAACACCAGTCTATATCTCAATTTGCTTCCTAAGCCTTAGTGACATCCTATTGAGAAAATGTTTTCCCTCATATATTACACTTGGTGTTTATCTTTGACAAAAACCTAGTAAACTGTAATAGACTGGCCAAATTTTCATCTCCCCTCCCTTTACCGTCAGAGTGAATACAAGGGAAGTATTCCCTGCTGGTGACAACTCTGTGGCTTTTCAGTTCTCTTATTCTGCTTATCCCGGTGGAAGCTGACAGAAGAGGTTGAGCAGGAGCTGGTAAAGGGATTTATCTAGAGGCTCTCTGACAGAAAGAAGTTCTCTAGCCTTTAGTTACATTAAGGGTTACTGGGGTGGTTTGTATTCACCCAGCAGAGTCATAGATGGTAGTCATATAGTCATCCAGCTATGATACCAATAGTTTTCCACCTGTTCACAGGAATACGTTACAATAACGGAACTCTCAGTTTGCACTATTACAAACGAGTATCCAAAGGCTTCTGGTGGTAGGTGTGCTTTCTTTTTTGTTATGTCAGCGACACCAGGCCATGATGTTTACGTGTTCCATCCGTTGATCCTCTCTGTTGATCAGAGGTCAGGGTGCCACATCCCGAGTCAGGCTTAGCCTTACAAGGGTGGTTATAGTTTATGTACAGTGGCAGTCAGGTAAACAACCATAAGTCTGGGGACATCCTCCGAAGGTGGAAGTTATTTATTACAACCAACGCTTAGCTTACAGCTAGACGTTTTCATTCAGAATATTATACTTGCAGCCTCTCAGCAAGCAGCAGGGCTGCATTATTGAGTTCACAGGTGGTCACTTTAGACCTACCCAGGTCTTTGCTCATTCTACCACAGCAGACGTGTTGGCTTATGCCTTATCTTCTAGATTGGGGTTTTCAGTATCTTCCTACCGAAGAACACGCTCATCTCTCTTCTACACAGTTCCAAAATGCTCCTGGCAGAATTTCCTTTCAGTAACAGGAGTTTCTTTTTCCCAAATTGGATACCAAGGTTCTAGTTGTATTATTGGCATTCCTCTCCCATGTCTCCACAGAGAGATGTTCATCACGGGAAGCTGCCTTCCTTGTTTTGGACATGCATAGCATCCCTCTGCCCTGATCCACTGGTTTACCTTTCGGGTGGTGCTTAGCCACAACGATTTTTAAGTGGGTCAGTTGTCCTTCTTGTACAGGGGGTCAGAAAACCTGTAGAGATTCGGTCTCATAATGCAGGGCTGTTGTATATTTGTAGCACTTCTGGAATACCCATATCCTAATTGCAGGATAGGGGTCGACCTGTGTATGGTCGGAGGGGTGTGCTTTGTGCCATACTATGGGCCAAGTGAGTCCAACGTATTTTTATTGAGTGCCGAATGCCTTAGCAATCAGTCATTTACCAGGTAAAGTGGGTCACTCCAGGATAATACCTTTGTGCCTTCCTGGTTAGGTCATAGGGCTCTCCGAGAGGGACCCCAGGTTCTTTTGACATGTTCACCTGTTTTGTCTGTCGGTTCTCAATCTAATGACCCTCAAGTGGATTTGTCCATAGCCAAGTCGCGTCTCCCTAGAACTTAGGGAGTGTACATGTTATTTACAGGTCCCATTTCTTCGTGGGTGTTTAAGAGTTTCTAGGAGGGGGCGCATTCCAGCTAGTCTGGTGGTCCGCCGTGTGTCTCGCAAAGCAGTGTTCTCCTGGTTTAGGGGACTAGCGTTGACGTCCCTCTATTTCCGGTTCCAGAGCGGCCTCATCTTGCAGTTTGGCCCTTTTTTAATTTCCATCATCTAGTTTGACGCTGAGGCGTCGGACGCCCAACATTTACGGCCTGAGAGCCCTTACAGGAAAATGGTTGCTACCTCAAATACAGCCGTAGAGCTTCTTCTTCAGCTGTTTCTTTGAGCTTGAAACTATATTCGGTTGGTGTAAATTCTTTGAGTTTTACACGTCCCACTCAGGAATCTTTAAAGGGTTTTCTTTTCTAGCTGGCTCCAATTCAGGTCTCCGCCTTACTCCCTTCAGCGGCAGTTCTCGTGGCTCTCCGGTTAGCTCAACGGAAGGCTGTCTTGCTTAAGGGGTTTCTTTAGGCTTAACCCAACTTTGGTTGGTCGCATATTTCCAGGGAGTCTAATTCTCGTCATCAGGGGGCTTGCTTCGGCCTCCGGTGACTCTCTGAATTTTTATTTTTAAAACTGTTAACTCATGGTATGAGTGTATATGTATATATGACGGCCTTACGTTGTCAATTCTCTATATGAGTGCTTCCTCAGATATCGCTGAGTTTGTTCAGTGTATATGGTGATCTTTTGGATATCATTCCTTAGATATCGCTGATTGGCTTAAGCTGTTGAATCAGTGTATATGGTGATCTTTTGGATATCACTGAGTGGATTGAGTTGTTAGCTCAATCCGGGGCGAGTGTGTGTATGGCTCTTCCTCATTTTATTTTCCAAAAATAAATAAATTAGTTGCGCGTTGTACGAGGCATTATTGGTTCTGACGTTTAGTGCCTGCATTCCACTGACACAGGGATTGCGGTATATCATTCTTGTGCCTCTTCTTTGTGTGTAACGTTTCTCCAACGGGAGATAGTGTGTGCTCTTGTTCGCACAGTTCCTGTTTAGGAATTTTATGCCCTTTAGCCTCTCTAGCGCTAAAGAGCGTAGGGGGCGGGGCAGGGTATAGGTGGTCTCTTGCCACTGCATCACGACCAACATTCTGTCTGTACCCTTCTGCAGGATCCAGTGACTTTAACAGTGCCAGGAGGGTTGCAGCTTTTTGTACAGCACAACAGCGTCATTCAATGGCGCAGTTGTACAGAGTGGCAGAGTCTGTTTCTGCTGCATGTTGTTTTCTTTGTTGCATGCCTTTACATTCACAAATGCAGGGTTTTGGCCACAAAATATTGCGCACAGCCGTTCCAGAGCATTCCCGCCCTTGGACACAGCTTTGGTAGCTCCCCAAGGTAACGCAGTGTCCCCCAGTGGTAGGACAGAGAAAAGAGGATTTTTACTCACCGTAAAATCAGTTTCTCTTACTACACTGGGGGACACTGCGCGCCCTCCCTTGCTCTGAAAGTAGTGCTGTCTTTGGTGTTTCTGCTTTCTAAATTGCTTCTCTCTTCCTGGCTTTGTTATACAAAACTGAAGTCAGCTACAGAGGAGGGGCATAGTGGGGGAGGAGTCGGCTTAACAAACAAGTTTATAAGTGCCTAACTCCAGTCCCACCTACTATACCCCAAGGTAACGCAGTGTCCCCCAGTGTAGTAAGAGAAACTGATTTTACGGTGAGTAAAAATCCTCTTTCATCTCATTCTTATGTAAGTATTTAGTTATTTGTTGCTTTTTTAAACGTGTCCTTAAAAAGTGATAACATGAGTATAAATTATATAATTTGTGGTGTTGCCACGCTTTTTATTTGTTGCCTGCAGAAGACAGCAATTGGTACAGGGCCAGCGTTGTCAAGCATATAGCAGATGATTCCGTGCTGGTTGGATACCTAGACTTCGGGAATGCAGAAGCTCTGAATATATCCAGACTGCGCCACATTGACGCTGATATGTTGTCGATCCCTTTCCAAGCTGCTCAGTGTTGTTTGGCAGGTAAGAGACCCTGCGATAAGTCATGCATGCTCTTGAGATGTGCAAACCATGAAGTGTACATGACCATACTGCCTCCGTAGGTGTGAAACCTCCATCGGGGACATGGACCTCCGAAGCCTCACAAGCACTGGGGGTACTTACTATGAATAAGATCATTACTGCTGCTGTGGTGTCTGAGTCCAGCGGGATTTTGACGATGGATTTAATTGATGAATCTATTACACCAAATATTTTTGTCTCTAAACATCTAATCGAGGCTGGGTTGGCGGTACCAGACACCTCGGGCTCTAAATCTCCAAGCAAGACACAGGCCAGTCTGCCTGGGGACTCTTCTGTACAACTGAAGTGGGCAGAGCTTCCACTCGGACAAGTAACTGAAGTAGTAGTGTGTATGCTGCGGAACCCTGGAGAATTCTTCTGCCACATCTGTAACCAGACAGGTATTGTTTATCTGGAGCAGCAATGTTCCGCACAATGGGCCATTGTTTGACATAAAACTATACAACTGCAGTAAGTAGAAAATAGACTTAGCCATATTTTTAGCTTTCCTTTTTTATTTGTAATACTGCAATATTATATAGTGGATAATACGTTTAATGTGTTACGAAGTTCTCCGGTCTGTAGATTTTGTATGTTTTTCAGTACCATAGTCCCTTGTGTTGCCTGATAGTGTTATTCATTATTCCAGGGTTTCCCAAATCTAGTAGTCAGGGAGCACTAATAGTGGAGTTTTCCAGTTCATGGGTGAAAGCATTAGTAGCACCTGTGGATCTGTTACAATGTATCAGTCAGTAATGCATACCCCTGTGCTCCAGCAAGCAGATATGGAAAACATGCCCTGTTAGGGTCCCCTGAGGATTGGATTGGGGAAACTCTGTATTAATTAGTTTATTCATTGATATGTAAATTATTGCAAGTATATCTTTCTACTATAGCTTGCGGGCATGGCCTAGTGCCAAGGGGTGGGAACCTATCTTTAGGTGTGGTATATGACCGTCTTGGAGTACCAGAGATATATGAGTGTTTAGGCAAAGAGGGTGGCAATCAGGTCTGTTCATAGTCTTCACAGAGAAACTAACTGAACTCTGTTATGCAAATGAACAGAAATGAATCACACACCTATTATAGAATTGTTAGACAAGAAATGTTATTAAGTAAACTGGGATTAAACATTGTTTTAACTATTTAACATTTTTTTTTAAAAAAAAAATTACTTAAATTACTTTTTAGAGAAAAATAAATAAATATTTTGCGCTACTCTGATAAAACATAGTGATGTGATCAGATGATGGAGGGTGCTGGAGTCTAGAAGGAGCCTCCCAACCGTAGGACAGGTCCGTGCTATATACACTCTAGTAGAGCGTGTATGACCAACGTTTGTACGTAGGGTAGGCGTAATATGGGCCTTGAAGTCTTATTTTCAGAGTAAATCTCTTGAAATAAAAAGCGCAGAAAATGGACATATATTTAAGGACTATTTAATAGGGCAATTTTTTCGAAACGCTGTGAAATTACAACTCACCATGTTTATAAATTTCACCATATGTGACTGTTTACAGCCTACTCAGCTTTTATAGACTACTCCTAACATGCTGAAAACACTGAGACTAGTTTTATAGAATGTTTAATTCATACACCAATCGTTTTCCTCCTTTTTAGCGATGAAGGAAGAGGGTATGTCTCATTGTCTTGAGCTGTGTTTTCTTTTTATAACCGTGTGATGCAGAACTCCTAACTTTCAGATTTAAATTTGCTGGATGAATTGAACACAGCGCTGGGCAAATACTGCAAGGATCATACATCGGAAGATTATAGGCCAGTGAGAGAAGAGGTGTGTGCCGCATTCTACACAGGTTAGTGATATGCAGCAGTTACAATAAACCAACATGTCATGGATACTATTTCCAAGGGGCTTTCTGTTACCTTTGAGTTAACTGACATCAATTGCTCATAGACACCCCTGTCTCTCATTGTAATGCAGACTTCTGGAGTGTTAGTCGCAGTCTCCACTAGAGGTCAGTGTGTGACTGCTCTCATACACCAGTAACTGAACAGTCCGCTGTGTTAGCTGTGCCCGGGGTTAGACACCAGCATGCAGTATAAAGATAGGGAAGTGGGGTATATTTAGTGTGTTCTGTAAAGTGCGCTGTGGTGCCTCTTGGGCCTGGACTGGCAGCTATGTCCTTTTATTCTTCTTGTATATTACTTCTGCTCTGTATGCACAATGTAGTTATATCCCTTATGCATGGAGAGGATTCCTGCTGGTTACTTCTGTCTCCTGGACATTAGAGGTTGAGCTGTCTGATTCTCTGCAAAGAACCGACCTCTCCCATTGCTTTCCCTGGACTGGTAGTGTGAGAGCTGTACATGGCACTTTCTGTGGCATATGGTCCTAGAGGTAAAGCTGTAATTGGTGGCCAGTGAGTGTGGAAGGCTGACCTGGCAAGGCTAGTGTTAATAGGCTACTCTGAAGTATGAGACAGCTTAATGCAGCATTATTTTTTTAAGTAATTTAAAATATAAGATTTTTTTAAATATCCCTATTAAGTTGTGCAGATATAACTTGTAAGTGTGAGGTGGAAAGGTTCCATTTGTGCCTCTGCCTCAGGCAGCGGAGTATCTTAAACTAAGCCCCAGCTCCACCACACTAAGCTTCAGCCTAACACAGCAGTTACCAAGAGCCTGGCTCTGGGTTATTACAGCTAGCACTGCTTCCAGGTGTGTGTTTACAAGAAGCTGACCATCTTCTGGTCCCTCTTCATTCTGTTCCCTAGTGTTTTTCTCCTACTGCAGCCATTGTTTCAGCTAAGCGAATCGGAGCTTCCATACTTGGTTTTTCACAACACAAGGCGGGCTGCTGTTCCTACCTAACTTGGTCCCTGGTTCTCACAAGGTCCAGAAGTTGTTGGTATCATCTTTGTTCCCACCCCAACTCCCTGCAAGCTGTGCATGACTCTTTGTACATGGTACATTTTCTTTGGATCTAGCTTTCTTCACTTGAACGCCTTTCTGAAGGCCGTAGGAAGGGATGTCTCCTATCAGTCGATCTTCCACTGTATCAGGATTTGCTTTTCTTAGGCATTCCTCACATTCAAGTGAAGGGCAGCTTTGGGAAATCCCAGAATCTGTGTATGCCTACTGCAGTGGATGGGGGGGAATGCCCTGGCTCCTAGATGTGAGACATAGCCCACTGTCTGTCGCCCTACAGCCTCAGAGACAATAACTTAATGGAAATAGAAAAATCCCCTTTTGAATCCTTTTCTCAGGAACCTGAAATCTCTGCTCAGGAAGTCCGTCCCTCAGCTATGACTTCTGGAACTGCTTTATATTTTTAACTGCTATATATCTGACCTTTATTCCCTTATTATTACACCCCTCTTGGCTTCGCGAAGCATAAACTGACTGGTCAGTGACAGGAGTTTGTAGACTAAACCTTTTATATTGCCCCTCAAACACCTCAGCTGTCTCCAGGGACTCTGACATATGATGGACGTGTGTAACATTGCTGGATAGATTATTCTGCCTTATGTTGAATCTAATGTGCTTTTTCTATATACCCCCTTCCTGCCAGGTGATGGGAATTGGTACAGAGGACAGGTAAAAGATTTTGCCCCTGATGGTGTCACAAAGTTCTTGTTTTTGGATTATGGTAACCTGGAAAATGTGCCAGTGGAGAAACTCTGTAAAATACCCCCCAGCTTCCTGGAACTCCCTTTCCAAGCCATGTGCTGCAGCTTAGCTGGTAAGTACAGTCATACACGTGACTAATTCCTCTGTGCTGCTACTGGGTGGGGGGAGGGGGGTGCTGCAGGGTGCGTGTGTGGGGTGGGGGGGGGGGGCTGCAGGGTGTTTGGGGGGGGGGAGAGGGTACTGACTGTTTTAGGGTACAGACATAAAATTACTAGTAATTTTGTTAAACTACCATGTGTTTCATATGTTTGAGGCCAACACCATCCAAGTAACAAGTATAATAGGACGTAATTTAGATGTAAAGCTAATACACTTTTACACAAGTTAAATAAAATAATATTTGTTGAGCAAATCAAGCTGACACCGATCCATCAGGGTTTATTTCCACAACTGGTGTCTCACGGGGAGCTTCCAGATGTCGTCATCGCCCAATGACAATGTCAGTCATCAGGTATCCTTCTCGCCTGCAGTGAGGGCTTTTAATTCCTTTACGGTGGGAGGCCTTGTTTGAGCCCAAGTATTATATGGGGTACCCATGCCAAGTGCTAAGGCAGATTCTACTTTTCCATGTCATATTCCTCCATTTGTGAAATTGGAATAGTGCGGTGATGGTGTTGGGAATTGAGCGAATCGGTTTATATGCTGAAGATGTAAAATATTTTGCTCGTGCATTTCCTCTGGCAGTTCCCTAAAATATAAAGCTTTGCGACTAAAGTCATCATGTGCGGTTATAAAGCCATTGTGAGGATAGCCCTATATTCACTGGGTATGTGTGTTTTTGGGTTAAAACTGAATGGACTTTATTTTTTATTTATGTTGGCCAAGGTTTGTATGGCCAGGCTGTGGATGACTCGTATAAGAACAAATAAATGTAGATTAGAATAAATTAGTTAACGAAACAGTGGCGTGTGAAGATTTGTATAAAATTTGAAGGCATCTAGAGCAGATGAACTAATTCTCCTTACTCCTTGATAACAATGGTGATACTATAGCAGCATTCTAACTACGTAGACCTTTGTAAATTGTGAGTTGTTCATGGATGGATAGCATCAGTCTGGTCTATTTATATTGCTTTGTGCATTTGCGAGAGGAAATGCCTGTCCCGAAACCACGTATTCACAGCTAACAACATGCAGTAACAGCTCCGTTTTGGATATTGAATTGGTGTTTTAAAGTAACACAGGGCATAGTTACAAACGTCTAAAGTTCCTCTTTGTAAGGTGTAATAAATGTTTGCGCTGGTGTTTGATACCGTAGCAGACGAAGACGATTATACCTCATTCACCAGTAAGCGCACACAAGGCCAGCTCCAGAGAAACTCCTTTACTGGTAGGAGATGACACAGTAACCCATACTGCAGCTGACAGTATACTGTTGCGGTATTTTATAGTCATTTAGAAGGTATAACGCTACACCACGTCTGTGCTGTGTTTTGAGCGTCTGGTAGAAATGACACACAGTGAAAATATTCTCAGCAATGTGCATTGCTCTAAATCGGAACCTCTAACAGTTCCACGATGGAGCGACAGTATAAAAAGGTAATATATTAACATTGTGATAGCCCAAACACACATTTTGGAATAATTGGGCAGAAGAACAGTATTATACATCCTTTGGAGGAGATGTTTGTTGTTGTTCCAGACTGATTCTTGCCTGGGGTAATGCTTTATCTCTTCTCTAGTTTTTATTTAATATACTTTTTCCCTGTTGTCCCAAGCGCTATAACCTATCCAATAGTTTTCATTTAAATATAAAACCCCAGCTGCACTTACCGTAGGCTGCTAGTTGATCCTGTGGCCCCGCTGTCTGCCAATCAGAGTCACTCACACTTTGACAGTATGAATTCTACACAACAAGTGTCAGTCACATACTCTCCAGTACCTTCAGGTACAGACGTCATGGTGACGTGTTGGCAGACAGACTGGGTTAACAGGTCACGTAGTAGAAGCTTACTGGTCTACGGTGAGTGCAGAACTTGATTAGTGTATAATTGCCACATTCTGAAGTCCAAATACACCAATTATACAAATGTTTCAGAATGTCCGTGCACAATGTCCATTATATACCTGGAAAGGTTTGTGTCAACCTGTCTCTGTTCCAATGTATCAAAAAAGATTAATCATTAAAAATTTGGAGTCAAACAAAAACTGGTTTCCCTTAATGCATTTTACTATTTTCAATGTGTTCTAACCATTCTATATTTACAGGGGTGAAGCCTCCTGGAGACCAGTGGGATAAACAAGCAGCTGAAACATTTCAGAAGTCTGTTGTGGGAATAAAGCTAAAGGCAAAAGCTGTTGGCCACACGAAGCATGGATACTCTGTGGAGCTGGTAGCCTGTGAGACGGCTAATGTTATCACTGATGTGCTGCTTGCTGAGGGAGCTGCTGTGCGAGATGATGGCAAGGTTGGCAAAACCGCAATGGGGACTGGTCTGTCGCCAGTACAGGAGAGGGCCAATATGGTTAACGACTCCCTCAAGTCTCACAGAGATCTCTTAATAACCAGAGATATAAAAATGCCTCCTCTAACTCAGAGAGAGTCTCACTCCACTCCCTGTACCTCACCAGCTGACTCCACTAAATCTTCACTTTCTTTTCAAAGAGAATTGCTTTCTACTAATTGTAGACCATCAGCTCCCACAGAATTGCGTCCCCCTGATGCTATCTCGTTATCTCCTAAAGATTTCAACTCTGGTAATGCTACACCATCGGTTTATAGAGAATTGAATTCCACTAACTCAACCCCATCAGCTCAAAGTGCTTTACGCTCCCCTATCTCTACCTTATCAATGACAGAATCTCTCTTTGCATCTCCACCGATGCCTAGAGAGAATCCAGCTTGTAGCCCTACCACATTGCGTCCTAAAGATTTGCGTTCCGCTAACTCAACTCCACCAGCTCGGAATGAACTGCGCTCCCCAAACTATTCTCCATCACTTCCCAAAGAACCATTCTCCACTAAGTGTAGTCCACCAGTTTCTAGACAATTGGGGTCCACTAGTTCTACCCCACCTGCTCAAAGTGCTTTACGCCCCCCTATCTCTACCTTATCGACGACAGAATCTCTCTTTGCATCTCCACCGATGCCTAGAGAGAATCCAGCTTGTAGCCCTACCACATTGCGTCCTAGAGATTTGCGTTCCGCTAACTCAACTCCACCAGCTCGGAATGAACTGCGCTCCCCAAACTATTCTCCATCGCTTCCCAAAGAACCATTCTCCACTAAGTGTAGTCCACCAGTTTCTAGACAATTGGGGTCCACTAGTTCTACCCCACCTGCTCAAAGTGCTTTACGCCCCCCTATCTCTACCTTATCGACAACAGAATCTCTCTTTGCATCTCCACCGATGCCTAGAGAGAATCCAGCTTGTAGCCCTACCACATTGCGTCCTAGAGATTTGCGTTCCGCTAACTCAACTCCACCAGCTCGGAATGAACTGCGCTCCCCAAACTATTCTCCATCGCTTCCCAAAGAACCATTCTCCACTAAGTGTAGTCCACCAGCTTCTAGACAATTGGGGTCCACTAATTCTACCCCATCAGCCGAAAGAGATTTGTACTCTTCTGCAAACAAACAACGACCTCCAGTACTTCAAGAGACGCTCAGCTGTAATAATTCTGCCAACAGACGATCTCCAGTCATCCAGGACACATCAGGTAAGATATTGCTGTTAATGCTGCAATGTAAGAAGCTTATTGCATATTTATACCATGTTATTAAATCACCCACAGGGACTATAAAATATTAAATATGTATTTACTAATTTACTGTGTTAGACTAGAATATTTCCTGTTTGGAAACCTAGACTACATTACTCATTTTGAACATTAATTCATTAGAGTACAGATTCCCGCTTACATTTTCTAATTTAAAAGACACAATCGGAACAACGAACCAGCAATGATTATATTTCCACGGAGGTCCTAGTCTGAGCGCATCTATTTGACTATCTACCAATATGGCAAGAACACTTGACTTTGTTTCCAAATTTTTTCTTGGAGCCTTTTCTTGTGTTTCTACCAGGGGACAGGACAATATCTGACTCCTGTCCTCTTATGTAGAAGCTCCAGCTATATGATGTAGCTCCAGTTTTGTTTGTCCTGCCAGGAAATGTGTCTACACTTATATAGACACTATCTCCCAGATGTTTATTTACTTCTGTATGTTTGCAGGCAAGTTTTTTATTTTCTTTGATGTGGCTGCATGTGAGCTGTCATTCCCCTGTTACTGCCTCGTCTCTGAAGATGGGACTTGGCATGTTTCTGTTGTGGTAAATAATATATACGCTGAAAGGTTAGGCACAGGAAGCTATACAATCCAGACACTTCCCTCAGTATTGTGTAGAGCTGAGAGCTTACTTAAAAACCTCCTTCCTGAATTGCCACAAACTTGTGAATCCTGGAAATTGGGGTCTGCCCTGCATCCACAAACTTGTCACTTATTTCCTCAAGTCATGAGCATTTTATGTGGACTCCTGTGGGGCTTCCCATCCAAATCCAGTCTACTAATGCAACAGCGTTCGTTTACATAAAGATACGTACATACAATACACTGATTTACTGTCTGTGTGTGTTTTTATGACTCTCCACACATTATGGTAGAATGTCAACATCCCAAAGGGTACACAGACAGTTCAGTGCTTATAAATTCGAAGGGGTATCTTAATATGTAGGCTGTATGGATAGTCATTGTTTACAGCACTAGTAAGAAATGCTGCCTTTCTTTATCTGTGGGATGTTCTGGAGCTCAGGTGTATTCATTACTGACTGACACATTGTAACAGATCCATGGGTGGTATAATGATTTGTTAGGGGTCCCCGATGACTGGGTTTTGGAAACCCTTCTCTAAGTAATTTGAATTAGATACTGTTTATTTGCCACAAATTATTTACAGTTTATACACTTTAAAACTATAAAACATAAACACATCTTTTGTTCGTATTATGTTACCATAAAAGCAATAAATGTATATTATTAATTCATAGTAATGATTGTTATGAATTGTTGGCTCTACCTATTTAGTTGTGTGCAAAGTGTTTTTGTGTTCTATTTAAAAATAAGTAAATCTGGCACAAGTATGTTGGGATAAATTGGTTAGAAATATTCGGGTTCTATCATGTTCTCTCTAACAGTAATGAGTTTTGCAAACCCCATGTGAATTGCTTGGGAAGCCTTAATAAATGGCTTATTAGTGTTCATTGTGTGACATTCCTGATTTGATCCAGGCTGAATACACACAGAGGTAATTAATGTGATTCTTCCTGTCTCCTGGATTAAGGAGTAACATTGGCATCTTCCTGTGTGAGGAGGAGTTTGGTATTTGCAGCACTAAGCCCCCGTTTCTGTTTGGGTAGGAGTCTGCATTGCACGAAGGTGGGAATCCGTGGATTTGCCTCTAAATGAAGCGTTGCCAGCTTGTGTGCTCAATGTGATCAGTCCAGACCTGTTCTATGTGTTCCCCAAGGAGAACCGAGGTGAGATAAACGTGCAGATTATATATTCACCTCCAAATAACAGCGTCTACCCCTCCTTTGTGTATGAGCTCCAGACCACTCTGGAGGTGTTTGATTTATTATAAAATATTTAGTATATTTGTCCCTAATATTGCTGGATGCTTGTTTATATTTGTTTTATCTCTTCTATTAAATTGGAATCTAAAACAGGTGGGTGCTGTGTTTTTGCCTCATGTCCTCCCTGGTGCCCCCAGGGTCACTTTCCTTATTCATAACTTGCTGTGTCTGTTCTAACAGTGAATGTGGGAAGACTCCAGCAAGTGATGATGGATATATTCACTCATTGCAGTGCTGAGACGGAACAGCACAGCTATAAACCATTGGTTGGCGACGCCTGTTGTGCCAAGTTTACAGGTCAGTATATAACTATATCCGAACAGAGGCGAGGACAGGAGAAACAGTTGTTTAGCTGTGTTGTATGTGTGTGGGTCCTGTACATACTATGTGCCTGCATACTGAAAGTAACATTTATCTGTTTTGTATCAGATTGTTGCCACTGGAACTTTTTTAAATCTGTACAAATTGCTATTTTCAATGGAGAAAGTATAGAATATCCCAGACATTCAATGTCTTCCATGTAGCCAATAAGTGATATGAGGTATTCCACTGCTTCATCTCTGTGGGTTAGGACTGGGAGCGAAGTCCTACTACTCTGGTAGCTCACAGCCTAACGAGGATCCACCTCACTAGCTACATGTGCAGATAGGATACAGGGAGGGTTGTCCACACTTAGACTTCCCCTTTTTATAAAAAAATAAATAAGTGACCATTTGCTCTGTCCAATTCCAGACTCTAGTGGTGTCGCCTTCTTTTTGTGTGTGTGCGCATGCGTATATGGACATTTCATATTGTAAAGAGTCAGGGATATTCAAAGAACAGGGGAAAACTCTATTCTCGAAATACCCGATCTAAAACAAATAAACTGCA
>NW_027448660.1:0-13732 GCF_038048845.1 Mixophyes fleayi
TGAACACCGTGGCAAGAGAAATATGATTCCTGGTGAGGAACCCATAGCTACAAAATTGATTAGTGAAACTGCTGGTTTCCAAATTATGGTTGCTCTAGAACTCACCAGGACCGCTCGGGGAACATTAAACTTTAAATATATCCAAGACCTAGCTAAATTAATAGATAATATCACTGAGATGTATGATTACAATTTCAGGTATACTGGAAGGGAGCTACAAGCGTACAAGAAGGAGTTGGTGCAACATAGACTGGTACTAAATTATCTCACCTCTATTACTGGTGGGTACTGTGTGACACTGGCCACCCAGTTCGGTGTCAAATGTTGCACGTACATTACTAATAATACGGATGACCCTAAAGAGGTTATAGACCGGAAGATGGATGAAATTTTGCAGCTGAAATGGGAATTTCGAAAGAGCCATAATTCTTCGTTATATGAGGTCGGGGAAAAGGTGGCGGGTTGGTTCTCATGGTTGAACCCTGCAAAATGGTTCTCCGGTCTGGGGGAGTGGGTACAGGAAATGATTGCGAGTGTAGGTAAGCTCCTTCTCCTTATACTGGGTGTCATCTTAGCAATTGGTTTAGTTGTCAAATGTGTTCCTACTGTGTTGAAGTGTGGAAAATGGTCTCATAGGAGTAACACTGAGAAAGAGACGAAAATGGTGGTACCAGATACCGAGATCATGGTCTGTGAAGAAGTATTGTATAATCCTGAACTTGAAACGGTGATTGGGTGATAGTTTATTACACTATCAAAGGGTGGAGCTGTCGAAGTCAGCAAATTGGATAAAGTGATCTCAATTAAAGTCGAGCAAACTTGGTTGTCTTTGTCTGAATAGATGCGCACGGTACGCATCTACGTACTACGCTACAGCGTTAAAGGGCGTGCGCATCCACTACACGTGGCAGCAACACTTATCGGTCTTTTACCATACATTCGCACAAACACGCATGCTTATAAAATAGTACACATTAATGGTAGTTGCAACACATAGTCAGTTATGTCGAAATATAGTAGTATTTATATGTTAAATTAGAGTTACATGTATATTAATGAAATACACGGAACAGGTTGAAGGAATCACATCATGAGTGGTATCATAATGAACCTCGTTACATATCCTACTGTTTGGTTCACTCTGCGAGGGAATCGCAGAGTGCATACACAAGTTATAAATGATAGGGAATTATGAACTACTTGAGACTAAGGAATCTTGGCGGGAAGAGCAGAGCATACCCCCTGCAGAGATGACCCCCTCCTTTGGATTCCCTTGTATGAACTGGCCAATGATGACGACCCCTTGGACCTTCCTGAGACCTGGACCAATAGATGCAAGCTATACCATCTTCATTGTATTACTGTATTTGATTGTGTATATAAGCAGCAGCTTGTGATCCAGTGTGCAGACTTCTTGTCCCCAGACTTCAGGATTGAATGACTGCACTGGATCCAGAGCGCCTGCGATAAGTAATGGCTGTATTTACTATTACTTCGCTTGAGCATATTATTTTATTATTTGCGAATAAATCATTGTGCTTTGGAAACACAACTCGAGGTTCGACATTCGTTATTGGTTAGCGACAATACGCACATAACACCTCCCTCCCCTTCTCGTGTGCCCTCTGGAACTTCAGGTCCATCCGTAACAAACTGACCTCCATCCATGACCTCTTCATCTCCAACTCTCTAAATCTTCTTGCCATCACTGAAACCTGGCTTACTTCTTCTGACACTGCCTCACCTGCCGCCCTCTCCTATGGGGGCCTCTCCTTCACCCACTTCACCAGACCGGATGAGCGTCCAGGAGGTGGAGTGGGCCTCCTCCTTTCCCCTAACTGCACTTTCCGGGTCATTCCCACTTTACCTTCCCTCTCCTTCTCTTCCTTTGAAGTACACTCCATCCGCCTCTTCTCCCCCATCCACCTCCGTGTCTCCGTCATCTACCATCCCCCAGGCCCCTCCTCCCTTTTCCTTGACAACTTCGCTTCATGGCTCCCCCACTACCTTTCCTCTGACCTTCCCTCCATCATACTTGGTGACTTTAATATTCCTATTGACAACTGTTCTGACCCCGCCACCATCAAACTTCTCGCCCTCTCCTCCTCCCTAGGCCTCATTCAGTGGACCTCTTCCTCCACCCACTGTCTTGGTCACTCCCTTGACCTTGTCTTCTCTCATCTCTGTGATCTCTCTGACTTCTCCATCTCTCCCTTCCCACTCTCTGACCACCATCTCCTCTCCTTCACTCTGTCCTCCTCCCCTGCTCCTGCCTCGCCCAAAGCCACCCTCACCAGGCGCAACCTTGACGCTATTGACCCTACCTCCTTCTCCTCCTCTCTTGAAACTCTCCTATCACCCCTTCCCTCCCTGGTCTGTCCTGACCAGGCGTCCTCCCTCTACAATCTCTCCCTCACTACTGCCCTGGACGCTGTCGCCCCGGCCTCTACTGTCAGCAGACGCCGCATTATTCCCCAGCCCTGGCACTCAAAACTCACCTGCTTCCTCCAAAAGTGCTCTCGCACTGCTGAACGCCTCTGGAGGAAATCTCGTTCCCTGGATGACTTCCTTCACTTTAAATTCATCCTCTCTTCTTTCTGCTCCGCCCTCTACCTCGCCAAACAATCCTTCCATAAGTCCCTCATTTCTTCTCAGTCCTCCAATCCCCGCCGCCTCTTTGCCACCTTCAGCTCCCTACTCTCCCCCCACCCCCTTCTGTCCCGTCTTCCCTGTCCGCTTCTGACTTTGCCACCTTTTTCTCTTCCAAAATTGAGGCCATCAGACTGAACATCTCCTTCTCCCCTTCTCCCGCCTCCCTCTTCGCTTCACCTCCCACCAACACCCAACTCTGGTGCTCCTTCTGCCCTACAACAGGTGAAGAAGTTTGCGCTCTCATTCTTTCCTCTCCACCCTCTACCTGCCCTCTCGATCCCATCCCCACTCACCTCCTTCGCTCTCTTTCTCCCAATGCCTGCTCTTACCTCGCACACCTTTTCAACCTATCACTCTCCTCTGGTGTAGTACCCTCCTCATTTAAACACGCTCTCATCTCTCCTATCCTCAAGAAACCCAATCTCGACCCCACATCTCTTGCCAACTATCGCCCTATCTCTCTTCTCCCCTATGCCTCTAAATTACTTGAGCAAATTGTCTGCAGCCGCCTAACCAGGCACCTCTTGGACTACTCCCTCCTTGACCCTCTCCAATCCAGCTACCGCCCCCTCCACTCTACCGAAACTGCCCTGGCCAAGGTTACTAATGATCTCCTATCGGCCAAATCCAAGGGTCATTTCTCCCTACTCATCCTCCTGGACCTCTCCGCAGCCTTTCACACCGTGGACCACCCCTCCTGCTGCAAACTCTTCTCTCTCTCGGCCTCTCTGGCTCTGTCCACGCCTGGTTCACCTCATACCTGGCTCACCGCTCCTTCTCTGTATCCATGTCTGGTTCTTCCTCCTCCCCCTACCCTCTTGCTGTAGGAGTCCCACAGGGCTCCATTCTCGGCCCTCTACTCTTTTCGCTCCTCCCTTGGTGCTCTCATCACCTCCTTTGGCCTTCAGTATCACATTTATGCTGATGACATTCAACTTTACATCTCTTCACCTGATCTTTCCTCCTCCCTCCTTGCTCAGGTATCTGACTGCCTCTCCGCCATCTGCCATCTCCTCCTGGATGTCGGAGCACTTTCTCAAAATCAACATTTCCAAAACTGAACTCATTGTCTTTCCTCCTCCCAGCCTCCCATCCCACCATGACCTCTCCATTGTCATTAACAACACTACCATCTCATTTATCACCCAACTCCGCTGCTTGGGTGTCACCCTTGACTCCTCTCTCTCTTTTGGCCCCCACATTCATTCTCTTGCCCAAGCCTGTCGCTTCCAACTACGCAACATCGCCCGCATCCGTCCCTTTCTCTCTCAGGAGGCCACCAAAACCATCATGCACGCATTCATCATCTCCCACCTGGATTACTGCAACCTCCTCCTCACCGGCCTCCCCCACTCCCGTCTCTCCCCCCTCCGCTCTATACTCAATGTGGCCGCAAGACTCATCTACTTCTCACGTCGCTCCTCCTCTGCCTCCCCTCTCTGCCTTGCCCTACACTGGCTCCCCTTCCCCTACAGAATTCTTTTCAAACTCCTCACCACCACTTACAAGGCTCTCACACATTCTACTGCCCCTTATATCTCTAACCTCCTCTCTATTCACACTCCCGCCCGCTCCCTGCGCTCGGCCAATGACCGACGCCTCTCCTCCACTCTGATCACCTCTTCCCATTCCAGAATCCAGGACTTTTCCCATGCAGCCCCCCTTCTCTGGAATGACCTCCCTCGCTCCATCCGCCTCTCTCCTACTCTGTGCTCCTTCAAACGTGCACTCAAAACTCACCTCTTTCTCAAAGCCTACCAACCATCCACTTAACCCCCATCTCCTCCGCTCATTCTCCCCTCTCTTCCATTCCCTTAACTGGCTCCTCTTGTGCCTGGTCTGTTTAATCCTCCCTTAGGATGTAAGCTCGTATTGGCATGGCCCTCTTCCCTCCTGTCTCCTTACCCATTCTTCTGCTCCGTGTCTATTGCATCTGCCTGCCTGGAGTTTCTGAAGTATTGGTACTTTTTGTTTATAGTTCTGTACTGTTATACCCTGTATAGTCTACTGTTTGTACTATGTGCGGCGCTGCGGAAACATTGTGGCGCCTAACAAATAAATGATAATAATAATAATAATAGATCCAACTACTTGGCCTCTCAAAACACTTCTGGTCTCCCAGGAATGTGTTCTATGGCTTCTAGCCTTAGGATCATTTGGAAAAAGTTCACTTTGCTTTGAGGCAGGCCATGTTTCATTCCAAAATGTTTGCGGATCAACAGCGCGGAATCGGCACCTTTAAAGTAGGTCAGAAGGTCTGGCTTTCCACTCATAACATTAGGCTAAGACAACCCTGTAAAAAACTCGGGCCTAGGTTGATAGGACCTTTTTCCATCATCAAGCAAGTTAACCCTGTGGCCTTCAGGCTGAAACTTGCCGACTCCTTCAAAATTCCAAACACGTTTCATTTTCTCTTCTCAAGCCTGTCATCTATTCAAGCAATTTTAAAAATCATTAATCTCAATGAGTTCACTCAATTAATGTGGAAGGACATCTGGAATGTTTGATAGAAAAGATTCTTGATTCGGAGAGGGTCCAAGGACAGATTCACTTCCTGGCCAGTGGAGGGGCCGTGGCCTAGAGGAATGCTCTTGGGTTCCGCTGAAGCATCTACATGATGAAAAACTTATCACGGAGTTCTTCAAACAATTTCCTAAGAAGCCAGGATGTCGGTTCATTAACCCCTCTTTAAGGGGGGGTACTGTAACGAGCCTCGGTGATCAGTGGCTTGCTTCCTCCAGCTGAGTCCCGGCAGTCATAGCAACAGCCGGGACATCATTTCCCCTCTCTTTGGTCCCGGGCCATCACCATGGCAACAGTCAAAACGCTATCTAATCAGTGCCGTATCCCAGCAACGCAGGGCAGCCGTGCGCAAACATATTAGGTAAACAATAGCCTGGGGGCTAATTACTTGTATTCTTTCACTCATACCTCCCTGTTCTACTGTAAAATAAGTTTTCATCCTAGATCCAACTACTGTGGTGCAGTTGTGGTGCACTGTGGTGCAGAGTGATGCAGTTCATATCCAATCATATGTTCCCTCTATGGCAATAAATGCTGCCTCTTAGCAAAACCTCCACAGCTGTCATAAGCAGCATCAACAATGGAAAATCTAAAAAACTAAATCATTTTTATGTTTGCATGTATATTATTTTGTTTCCAGAATTAGTCATGTTCTATCATTCATTAGTGACTATAGTTTTGCTTTAGTTAGTCAAAAGATAACAAATAACAGACAAATAATTAAAAAATAACAAGCAAGCAATGAAAGAGTTGTTTAGATCTTACTTGTATTAATTTAAGAGGAGTGCACACTCCAGATGAAGCATTAAAGTGAAGTGAGCTCTGATAAACTTGGATAGGGCTCAAAGATGGAGACAAGGAAATCTATGATTCAGATTAATCCAGTACAAGAAAACAGGAGAACAATTAATGGGGTAGGAGCCTAGACATGCAGAACATGTTTCCATCAAGCTTCTGCACATCTGAGCTGAATCTGTCACCATCACTGCTCCACCTACCCCCCTATCCTAGCTCACTGCACTTGCCTTTCCTAACGCTCTCCTGTAGGCTTCCAGTTCTGCTGCCGGTTTGATAGGCCACTCCTGGACTGTATTACTCATTTGGGACTCTAACTGTTGCCAAACCATCACACCATATGAAGGAAGGCTGTCTATGCTGAGCCTGCTACCTTCTCTGTGCCTTAGCTCCCCCTGCTTCTTCTGCCTGTTGCAGGCCTCCACCGGAAGGTTGTCACTACCACATCTTCCGGTGCCACTAATTGAGCAGTGTTGCATCTGGGCCTTAGGACAGGCCGAGTCATACAGTGCTCTGGAATGTCCTGAAGGTGAGCACCCATGTCCTGGTGAAGGACACCTTGGCCGAGACACCACTGGGACACTGTACCACCTTGGCACCATACTACAATGGTCTCCACTCTTCTAGCACCAACTAGGCACCTTCACCATCTAGTTTCCAACACAAAATAGGCATCTGCACCAACTAGGCCTTGCCACCATCCAGCCTTCTGTACTACCTCGACCTGACTCCATTTTGGCCTCTGCACCTTCTAGGCCCCTGTACCATCTTGTCCTCTGACCAAACTAGGCTCAATGTGGACCTTCCCTGTAGGCCCCTATGCTGTCATGGACTAATTTAGGTCTCCGAACTACCCTGGCCTCAAAAATTTGCAGACCTCCTCACAATAGTTCTTCTAAATTAATAAATCAAATGCTTCTGATGTTTCCTAAATGTTACTGACAGCTGGTGAATGCTCCTGTACCTATCATATGATAAAACTACAAGATTGGAAAGTTGATTCATAGACTGTCTGCAACATATTTGCAGTCTGCATTATATGCTAGATTAGAAGTCTACTATACCCAGCTACCAATAACTACCATAATAATGGTGTGCTTTATATACTTCCAACTATCTTGGAGGTCTACTTTATTTGCTAGACATCGGATTGCGGATCTATTTTTTATTTTTTCAACCAGTTTGGGAGTTTGGATTATATATAAGCCATCAGGTCATTCAAGAACTCAGCACATTCAGATCTAGATATAAATGCTAGGAAAAAAATATTCTATATAAACCAGCATCAACAACAACAAACTCTGTAACATTGAGACAAAATAAGCGTTTCTGTACTGCAAAGATTACCTGTTTTAAGGGTTGCCATACAAATATTGAAGTAAAACGGTTTAAAATAGTTTATGTAGTGTTAACAATAGTGTTAACAATATGGGAACACACCCCCTGAACTTTGAGGAAAGTGCTCTTTGCTGCACTGAAACAGCCATGTAAACTCATTCATGATAAAAAGGTTTAAAAAAAAAGGTTTCCATTAAATACATTTATTAGGATGCTCTTAATGTCTACTGAGAATAAAATACAAAGATGTAGTGGACAGGGCTATGTTCACAGATGTATCAACTAGTTCTGTGCATATGGGTTACTGCTTCCATATTTCTCCCCCTCTCACAACCCTCACCTCCCTGTTTTCCATGGTAATTTCCAGTGCATTATGCTTCTGTTGCTATTTAACATGGAGAACTTTTGTTTTCAGGTTTGCCCCAGCAGAAGATTTAGATCTAGGTGGTAGAGCATTCATTTGTGTTCTGAGTGTCCAGACTATATATGGCCCATGGCTGGTCTACCTTTCCCCGCCCCAGAGAAAATCACTGGTTGGGTAAGAGGGGTTTATGCTGGCCAGTTTTTATGCCACTTCTAACTTTAGAGATAGAACAGAGGGGTCCTCCCGACATACTTGTCGTTGGTCTAGCAGGTAACAAATTTGGCAAAGGGAATTTGCAGGATATGCTGGAGGGATGGAATTCCTTCCCATATTCCCATATTATGAGGAGTATGCTTAAAAAGCTGAATAAGGACACTGGATACCTGTTAATTATGGGGGGAGAGGTTCACTTGTTTTGAACCTCTCCCCCCTGTGTACTTGTGGAGTACATCTCACTAATGAGAAGTTGTGACTGTTCATAGAAAATATTTATTAGAGATTGTGGGTTTGGTTAGATTGTTTGATGGGGTCTATGTGTCCGTAAAAGAACCAAAGCATTGGCTGGAAAGCATTGTGGTCAGCGACTAATACATATGTTGCTTCCACTGCTTAACCACAGGTCACTACCCCTTTTGAAGTAAATGTGTCTCTTGATCCTTTTATGTGGGCGATCCCTTGACCTTTTTTTTTTTTGTCTGTGCATGTCATTGTGAGTCTTATTTATTGTGTACAGTAAAACGTTTTAACATGCTTGAAGATTAATTGTTCAGTGGAAAGAAGCATCAACATTATGCTGTTTATGACAAGAGAGGCCATAAAGTCGAATACACTTAAACTCAATATGGTTGTGCATGTATACATGACACTTATCTATTAAGGGTTAAAGATTGAGTAAGCTCTTTGGCATCAGCCAATAGAATCCATAGGGAAGGTTCTTAGATTTTCTATAAAGTTGTCCTCATGTGATTCCTTCTTTGCTGCATATAATCCCTCCGACCCACCCTTTCTATAATGCTGATGTGTATTTTCATTTCCTTGCTTGTTGTTAATGTTGTTCTCTCCCTCCTTAAAGACAAGACACAGTTGCCAAGAAAGCATTGCAGATCTCGGCTAACACATGCGGTGCTTACGCAAGTGGCAGCACAAGTATACCTCTAAATTGCAGCCAAGATGCCGATTAAACTAGAGGAGAGGGTGGGGCCACCTTAGGGCAGGGCCAATCATGGCCAGCTAATCAGAATTAATCGCCACCCCCAAAATATAAAGTCCAAGTCCGCCAATGCTTCCGCTGATTGGCCAAAGGTCACTGCACCCTTTGAAGAAAATGTGGCTTTTGGTACTTTTGTGTGGAGGATCCCCTGACCTGTTTTGTGGGTGCACAGTATTGTGAGCCTAGAGGGGGTGTAGTCACTCTGACACCATTCAATAAGGCATGATATCCTTGGTTTAGTGCAGTGGTTCCCAAACTTTTGCAGTTCGCGGCACCCTTAGAGTCTCCATAATTTTTTCAAGGTACCCCTCCAAAATAATTACCAAGCAGTCCATTTTATAAGTAGTTGAGTCCAAAAAACATAATAAGTATTTAGGTCAGGACAGAAATACTTATTTATTTGTATGCAAAAATAATACACATAAATCCAAGGGAAAAGAATATGTGTATATATTTTTTTCAATTATATTTCTGTCAAAAGAATAATTTACAGCTAACTCACACTGTGCCCCTTCATCCACACACTGTGCCCTCCATCATCTCCACACACTCTGTGCCCTCCATCATCTCCCCACACTCTGTGCCCTCCATCATCTCCACACACTCTGTGCCCTCCATCATATCCACACACTCTGTGCCCTCCATTATCTCCACACACTCTGTACCCTCTGCATCATCCTCTCACTCTGTCCCCTCTGCATAATCCTCTCACTCTGTCCCTTCTGCATCATCCTCTCACTCTGTCCCCTCTGCATCATCGTCTCACTCTGTCCCCTCTGGATCATCCTCTCACTCTGTCCCCTCTGCATCATCGTCTCACTCTGTCCCCTCTGCATCATCCTCTCACTCTGCCCGCCTCTGCATCCTCACTCTCCCCCTCTACATCCTGGGGGCCAGGAAGAGGGGGAAAAAAACCCCAAAAAACCCAAAACTTACCAATCCGGCGGCGCCTGGGACCCAGCATCCTCCTGGGATGCTGGGTCCCAGGCGCAGCCGGATTGGTAAGCTTTTTTGGTTTGTTTTTTTCTCTCTGCCTGGCTGCAGCACCCCTGTGACAGCGCCACGGCACCCGTGGGAGCCACGGTGCACACTTTGGAACCGCGGCTTTAGTGGATTCAGGGCCATGTGGCCATCCACTTGTTTAGTTTTAGTCTTAATTTGTTTATTTGAACTCACAAATTGCTTTCTCCTCCACCATTTTGTTTTAATTAAAATGTGACCTTATTTGCCAAATTTAAATTGGTGTCCGTGTCTTATTTATTTTGTAGAGTGATAAGTTTAAAGAGGTTTATTGTGCAGTGGAAAGAAGAATCAACATTATGCAGTTTAATATTTATTGTTCCAGTGCTTTTTACATACAAAGTAAGGAGAGATGAAGTAATATATATATATACATACATATATAAATATATATATATATATATATATATATATATATATATATACATACATATATATATATATATATATATATATATATATATATATATATATATATATACATATATATATATATACATATATATATATATATATATATATATATATATATATATATATATATATATATATATATTACTGGCTAAGGAGAAGCATTGACCTGCACTAATTAACCTGTCAATACCCTGCCAACTGGGACTGTGTTTGCTTTTGTGAAATCATCTAAAAGCTAGAAATTCAGACAGGATGGGAAGATTAATATGTGTTTTGGATTATGAGACAAGAGATTGTTCGCATATATGCCCTGACAAAATGGACAAAAACATATGTAAACTAATACATGCTTTAGATTCCTTTTAGTGCTGCATTTGTATTCATTTCTTTTCATGCAATGTAGAGCATGCTTATACATAAGAAATAGGTTGCGCCCCATTCTAACATTTAATACACAGTTTTAAAATTTTAGAGTGCAATGGGTTGAACAGCAACATTTTTCTTAGCTGATCTCTTTTAGCTTGTTTTTCATGCATGTATTAAAGGGCATAAAGTGCAAAAAAGTGGATATGAAGAAGAGTATGCTTAAAAAAATGTTACCTTACAGTTCATTACAGTAAATGGAAAATCACCTGAACAATGACTGCACAATAAGCATTTTCTTTTAAATTGAATTTCTTGTATACAATATATTTTCCATTAAATCAGAATTGGATATCAGCCACAGTTTAATGTACTCAAATTATCTATTTATTATTAATGTTGTAAAACACAATAGAGATTTACACATATGAAAGAAATACTGAGCCCTCAAAGTGATGCATGTTGTCATTTAGCGCAGGAACAATTGGAATCCCTCCATTTATTTGTCTGCAAGAACCTTGACATGTGTTGCTAAGTGATCTTAAGAAAATGGAATCTGATTCACAAGTATTTCATAAGAATCCCAGAGGACAATTAATGTGAAAAGAGCGCAGACAGTAGTAATATCCTTACTCAGCTAGCCTTCTTGGTAATTGTAGTATTTTGTAATTTTAGTATGTATATTATAAAAAATTATTATAAAAAAATTAAAATAAAAAACTTTACACCATGCCTTCATATAGAGTAAATAAGCATTCAATGAACCTGTATGTTCAGAAACTGAAGATTTCTACTAGCTCTGGAAAATAATACTATACATCAAATTAAACAATATTCATCCGTGAAAATAAGAAGCTTCCACTTTAACACTTAGTAGCTGTTTTTTTATGTTGGGATATTTAAAAAATATGACAATGACTGTATTTTGTGTTGGGAATAGTGGTCAAAGTGGAAATTTAGTAGTGTCAGTATGGAAGATGCAAGTGAATGCGTTTGATAATTTTTATTTAATTCAATCTTTTTTTTAGCCTTCCCCCTTCCCCAGCCCAAATTGTTTCTCCTCCAAAACGGTGTCTGTGCATTCCCAACCACCCCTCATGCATGTGTTTTGTCTGTAGTTCACCTTTCCCTTCTTACTGTCTATTGTCATTGCGCTCCTTCCCCTCCAGTTCCTGCTGTATACTACTGCCCTGGTAAACCATTCCATAAGAGCAATATAATATAATTTCCAGTAGACTCTGTGCTGTAGTGAGACAATTCAGTAGTTCTCTGCCGTAAACTGCTCTCAGGTCAGATGTGGGAGATGTGTTACTCATCTATAAATGTGTAAATCACTGCTGCAGTAATTAGTTACATATATGCTTAAAGGGGTCAAGGGTTTTCCACTAAGAAGTTTACTGAATAAACTTCCTTCCCATACTTTAGTACAGGGGATGGACCTCACCTCTATTAGTAGGGCCCAGATGCCAGGGTTAAGTCTGTAGTCATCATACATTCTCAGTCCCAGAGGTCCTGAAGTGGAGGTCGGGTGGTAGCTGGGGGGGGGGGGGGGGTGTATATGACACAGTAATTTGCATCATTTTGGCCATGTTCCTGGTGGCAGAAAACTGCAATCAAGTCATCGTGCCCTGGAGGGGCAGGGTCAAAATCATGCAATTTGCCGCAAATCACTAGAAAGTGAGCAGACAAGGGAGGGTGGCCAGCTCCTCGGGAGAACTACCCAAATTTTATAGCTACCATTGCTTTCTAAGTACAGAGTACCCCAACTGGCTGTCAGTATTTTAATTGTGCACATCTTTAGAGAGATACGATTTTCTTCTCATTGTCTTGTTGTGGACATATCCATTTCCGCAACTTTGTGCAACACTCAAATTTGTTTACTGATTCCTGAAAATGTCTGTTATCTTGACAATACTGTACACATGTAAGAGGATATATATTACATCAGTGAACAGGCTGTTTCATAACTATTACCATATTCATGCTATTAATTTCATTACCAAAGGATTTGATAGCAACAGATTCATTAAATTTGTTTAAAAAATAGATTGAATGCCTTAATTGCAAGATTAAGTATCAGTAGTTATATTTAGTGTCAATTTTATGTTTAGAGGGTTATTGCTCCACAAAATTAATCCTGTTCCCATTTATGGGTTTTAAGATGGCTACTTCCAACCCCATGTGACTTTAAAGTAACCGTGGCTTGTTTGTTGTACTCTATGTCAAAACCAGCTAATGCTAAATGGACATGCACATTGTATCTTACTTGTTCCTATGTTTTACTGTCAAGGAAACTTTTAGGCATCAGTGGGAGAGTCTAGGGCAAATATCACATTAACAGGCAAAACATGAGGGGTAATTTGCAACTATATCCTGAAGGATTAATATTATTAAGGCAAGGAATATACACACTGGTGTTTGTAATGCCTTCTTTAACACAGTAAAATTTAAGTAAACATGTGTATAAGCCACAATGTTTTTATGCATGAATGATGTGTTCAATATGTATTTACATGTGTGTTCATTTTGTGCTATTTTAAAAGAATAAAATATTAAATAAAAGGGCATATATGTACAGTCATATTTGGTACAATGATTTTCATTTTCACATCTATTTGCATAAACTCAATTTGTGTTAAAAACACAAATATTTTAACATGATTATCTTGGTTAGTTAACAATTCAGTTGAAAGCGGAGTTCCCTTTTTAAAACAAGTCACTTTGGGATTGATGAGATCCTTTAGAGCACTGAGGCACCCAGGCAGCCAAAAGGATTTTTGTGCCCCGGTACAGCAACTTCTTAGGGCTGCTTTCATAGCTGCCAAAGGGTGTATGACCACACCGGTTTGGTGGTTGCTCCCACTACACCGGTCTGCCAGGGCCACGAGGCAGGCCCGGGCCCTAGCATTTTGTACCTGGTCCCCCCTCACCCTGCTTGGTGGCCCTGGATGTGCAACTTGCAAAGGGATGGGGAGGAAATGTGTTAGGAAATGGGAAGGGTGCAATTATGCTACTAGGTAGGTTAGGGGTATTATTACAGAGGTAAGTGGGAA